>NC_056731.1:1289909544-1289937044 GCF_019279795.1 Protopterus annectens | reverse complement strand
CTTCCTACGCAATTAGTTAGGTTTAACAGATAGCACCAATCATTACAAAATAGAACTGTGTTGATAAAAATCTCTATCCCATTTTATATTTAGCATTATAGTGAAAAATGCCGTTTTCTGTAGCCATTTTAAAGTGTAGTATCTTGCCTCCCATTATCACAGAATGCAAAGCAAAATGTCACAGCTTCATTCTGAAAAATCTGTTTCTCTACTTTTTCCTCAAGGGAGGAATGCTTAAGCTGATTTCTTGTGAAATTTCAACTGACCAGAAAATAAAATAACTGAAAGCAAAAACAAATTCCATTTCAACAATACTGTTTAAATATGTAGTTGGAGAAACACAAAGCAAAACAGCAAGATACTGATAATGTCATTGTTTCTGAGGACTTTGGTCAAGTAAGTGGACATCACCTACAAATTGGTATATAAGGTCTGGATGCAGATCTGGATGTGATGAAAAAGTTAGCTATTTTGTAGAAAAATGATGAACAGCTAGGCGTTCCTAATTTTTATCTATGAAAATATTTCTCATCAGGTTAATAAAATAAATATAGTTGTAGTAATTGAACATTTGAGTCTATTTGTAGTGCTGTAGATAAAGTTTAGATGTGAGCATTGTGCAAGTACATGGGAAATAATGCAACATCTCCATAGGCTGTAATTGCTATGCAAGTCCAAATCCTTTTCATTAAAACAGAAAGCAGAGATTGCTATCAAGGACACTGTTGTTACAGTGGAATGATATAATCCACAAATAAGCAGAAATCATGGTACTGATGTAAACAGCAATAAAATCATAAAAAAAAAAAAAACAGTTTAGTTCATCAGGGTTTCTATATTGACTTCCAGTGATGCCATATGTTTAGATTAATTTTCAGTACTTAAGAGGATATTTTTAGATCAGGGATATCACATCTCCCTTTTGGACAGTGTTCAAGCTGAGGTTTGGGAAGGGAGAATGAAGAGCTATGCAGCTATCATAAAAGGTAATCTGGTGAACTCTTCTGGGTTTAACCAGAAGCACATGAAAAATCACTGGCCAAAAGAACATGGTTCTTCAATATTCCCTGGATGTCAAGAATATCCAGCATGTCCTTTCTTGTGACAAAGGGACCCAACAGTTGGCTAATAGCCAGCCCACATTTACATGCAAAAGTAAACCCATTATCAAAAATGTATTGGAGAGACCTTGTTTTTATTTTGTGTCCAGGTTTCAGATGACTTTGAAATGTGGAAGATGTCCCCAATGTTGTTACATTGAGAACAACTATACTGGCTCCTTAATGTAGATCATTATGAAATTTGCAAAAGGGGCAAATTTTATTGCTACTCTGAATGGGTAGTATACATTGCAGTCTGTACTCAATGTCAAGTGTTCTATGTGAGCCAAACCAACAATGCCTTCAACAAAAGAATTTATCAGCATGAGTGCTCTTGCCAGGCGTTCCCAATCCTATGTAGGCTTTAAAAGATTTAAGTGTTTTATTTTGGAGCAAGTGCAAGCAGCTGCCTATATAGGGGCCCAGAAGAGCAAATTATTGCATTGTGAAATGTTGAGGCAACTTAGATTAGATGCCACACCCCTGCCAGTGATTAATGACAATATTGTCATTACCAGTGAACTAAAAATGAGAGCTTCCAGTTTTTAAATAGTGTTGTAAATAGTGGTGCTTATTATATTTCACTGTTTTCCAATACATTTTTTAAGATATTCCTATTGTTTTGTTGTTTCTGCCCTCTGATTGGGTGTTTTGGTGGGGGGTGTTTATGAAAATGTTTTAAATTCTGTTCTCACTTCCTGTTTTACAGTTCTGAAGATTCTAAAGATGTCTGTTTTATAAGATGAAAGCTAAAGCATGGTTGTTTGCAGTTTTTAGCTTTTACTTTGTTACAAAACTTCCATTGTCATCCAGCCAACAGTGAAATGATAGATAAAGCTGAAGAGTGTCAGTAATTTTTAGGTTGAACTAAAGCAATTGCCAGAAATATTACAAACATTACAGTTTCAAAGTGGAAAATGAAGGATAAATTAAGATTAAGAGTAATGAAGACCAAATGAATGAAAGTAGGGTAAGATAAAAAGATAAACTGAGTATTACTGAAGCCCCATATCAGTAGGATTCCCTACACGGTCTTAAGCATAAGTATATACATCTGCCTCAGAAACAACACAATCTTGTAAGTCAGACTGCTTTCTTCAAACTGCAAGGCAGTCTCAAAATTGTAAATCTTAAGTCAGACCAGAGAAATTTCTAAACTTCAGAGACAGAAATACACTTTATGGTCACCTTAAATAGGAAAAAAAACTGGATACTAATTGAGTAGACATTTCCATATATGCATATATTAATTAGAAATTATTTAAAAGGCAAGCATGTGCTCCTCCAGGAAATGATTTATGTAAGCTAAAGGTTAAGCATCAAAAGGTGTTTTTCCAACAAAGCTGAGACTATACAAAAAGATGATATAACTTTTAAAATGCCTGAAACAAAAACACATATGCTAATATTGAGAATTTTACCTTAAGTTCTTTCTATAAGCAATATAGGATGCCTGTATAGTACTTTATTTTTTTATTTATTTATGTATCTATGTTGCTGTTTGTATCATGCTTCTTGTTGAAAATGTTTTTCTTTGTTTTTTTTTGTTCATATTTGTGTGTTACAACCACATCTACAAGGCAATACAGTGCCTATATATCAAGGTTTTCAAAGTACTGATGTTTGTAATCTTGTACAAGAAAGTAATATATTTCTCTCACTTATATTTGTTTATTATTCTCACCATGTGACATCAGACAGTATTGTTCCTCAGTCAACATCAAAACACCACGTTTTCACTGCTCATCTTTTTTTCACACGTTAATTAAAACGGCAGAACTAATACATGCTCCCTTTGCTATGTAGATCTGTGCATATCTGAACCAAGATATCCATCATCTGTATGGCATAGCTAAAAATGTATTAACTGCAATAATTCATTTATATGCAGTGCACCTTGTGGGATGTTGTATTATCTCAACATCACACAGCAACACACTGTACATGGCATTATAATATTTTATCAAACATTCAGGACCATGTTGCTAAATGTCACTTACTCACTGAAATTTTTCGCCAAATTATATATGCAAGCATGTAAAAAACTGAAATATTTATTTTGCTCATATGTGATCATAGTTTCTTTAAAATAGATATCACATCATAGCACTTGTTAAACAATCAAGACAATATCAATGAATGTTGCTTCCTATTAAATTGTGCACTAAATAATATTTCTAAATATGCAACATAAATGACATTTGTAACATAAGGATACATGTTCCTATTGTTTATATTTTGGGATTAATTTTCACTGCAGTGTATCATACAATAGCTCCTGTTGAATAATCAAGACCATGTTACAACAGCCTGTTCCTCTATTAAACAGTGCACCAAAACAGTATTTGCAAACATACTAAATAAAGTGAAATCTCAAATAGTGAGAAGTAGTAGCCACACACAGGCAAGCAGAATATTTGAGTTTATTCTCCCTGTCTGGATATCCACAGTTCATAACATGTTGTCCATGAAACATCTCCTACTTCCACTGTTGTTGTCTTCCCTTCTCCCAGGACCTGATCCAGCACTAGTCAACCTAGCCATCTGCCTATGGCCTGGCATTGGATGGTGGACCCTATAAATATCAGCAGAAAAAAATTAATAAAATAATAACTGGTTTTCACTCTGTCACAATTTCATTTTGACTTTGAAGGGCTGATGAATGAAGAGAATGAGAGAGAGAGAAGGTTGGATGATGTGGGGATAGTGAATCAAGACGTGAAACAGATTAGTAAGGAGGAAGTACGGACAGCTATGAAGAGGATGAAGAATGGAAAGGCTGTTGGCCTGGATGACATACCAGTGGAAGCATGGAGGTGCTTAGGAGAAATGGCAGTGGAATTTTTAACCAGATTGTTTAATGAAATTTTGGAAAGTCAGAGGATGCCTGAGGAGTGGAGAAAAAGTGTTTTGGTACCTATCTTTAAGAATAGGGGTGATGTGCAGAGCTGTAGTAACTACAGAGGGATTAAATTGATCAGTCACAGCATGAAGTTATGGGAAAGAGTAGTGGAAGTTAGGTTAAGAAGGGACGTGATGATTAGTGATCAGCAGTATGGTTTCATGCCAGGAAAGAGCACTACAGATGCAATGTTTGCTCTGAGAGTGTTGATGGAGAAGTACAGAGAAGGTCAGAAGGAGTTGCATTGTGTCTTTGTGGACTTAGAGAAAGCATATGACAGGGTGCCTAGAGAGAAGTTGTGGTATTGTATGAGGAAGTCGGGAGTGTCAGAGAAGTATGTAAGAGTTGTACAGGATATCTACAAGGGTAGTGTGACATTGGTGAGGACTGCGGTGGAAGTGACAGATACGTTTAAGGTGGAGGTGGGATTACATCAAGGATCAGCTCTGAGCCCTTTCTTATTTGCAGTGTTGATGGACAGGTTGACAGATGAGATCAGACAGGAGGCCCCGTGGACTATGATGTTTGCAGATGACATTGTGATATGTAGTGAGAGTAGGGGACCAGGTTGTAGAGACCCTGGAGAGGTGCAGAGATGCTTTAGAGAGGAGAGGAATGAAGGTCAGCAGGGCTAAAACAGAATATATGTGTGTAAATGAGAGGGAGGGTAGAGGAATGGTGAGGATGCAGGGAGTAGAGTTGGTAAAGGTGGATGAGTTTAAGTACTTGGGATCAACAGTTCAGAGTAATGGTGAGTGTGGAAGAGAGGTGAAGAAGAGTGTACAGGCAGGGTGGAATGGGTGGAGAAGAGTGTTAGGAGTGATTTGTGACAGACGGGTACCAGTAAGAGTGAAAGGGAGGGTCTAGAAGAGGGTAGTGAGACCAGCTATGTTATATGGGTTGGAGACGGTGGCATTGACAAAAAGGCAGGAGTCAGAGCTGGATGTGGCAGAGTTAAAGATGTTAAGATTTGCACTGGGTGTGACTAGGATGGACAGGATTAGGAATCAGTATATTAGAGGGTCAGCTCAGGTTGGACAGTTTGGAAACAAAGCAAGAGAGGCAAAATTGCATTGGTTTGGACATGTGCTGAGGAGGGATGCTGGGTATATTGGGAAAAGGATGCTAAGGATGGAGCTGCCAGGTAAGAGGAAAAGAGGAAGGCCTAAGATAAGGTTTATGGATGTGGTGAGAGAGGACATGCAGGCGGTTGGTGTGAAAGAGCAAGATGCAGAGGACAGGAAGAAATGGAAACAGATGATCCGCTGTGGCGACCCCTAACAGGAACAGCCGAAAGAAGATGATGATGACAATTTCATTTTGACTTGCATAGGAGCAGTCTTCCCTAGCATAGCCATTAAAACACAGAGTAGCATCCTTAATTCTTGATGTCATATTTTTTTCTTTTAAGGAGTGGAGAGGAGTATTTGTTCTTTTTTTTTTTTTAATTGTGCAGCCATCAGTCAATAAAACAATATTACTTAAGAACTACACAGGAGTTCTGCAGGAGATGTGTGGTCCATGCTTTTAAGTCTACAGCTTTAAATTTTGTAAGTAATGCAACCCTAAACCAGTAAAATAACAGTGGTTGAGCATCATGCCTTACTTAGACTAATTGCTGGACATGTGGTTTACAGCAAATGAGTTGTATGCAAAGAATCATAGCTATTTTCACATTGTTAAACATCAAGATATGCAAGAGACCACTGACTGGAACTGTCTTATTATTATTCAGTAAACTAAGTACATTAGTGTAGGTGACAAGTAAAATGTTAGGCGTAGAAGTATTTTCTTATTTGTACTGATATGAGGCAATTTTATAAGCAGTGTTCCAATAAAAATTGGAGCAGAAGGAGTAATTTGGTTTCTTACTGGTGCTTACTCTGACAAGGTGCTTCTTCTATTTAATCATCTCCAGTGAGAATTGTGGCTGATTTGCATTATAAGGCCTCTCTCTTCTGTAAATAGGGAATGTTGAAATATGTAGACCAATTATTAATTGATCTACACTTCCTGGAGCAAAAAATCTGGACAAAGCCTAAAATGATGGGGGGACGAATAGGGACAGATTTTAAATATTGCTCTTACAAACTTAGAAAGTTGATAGAATAATAAGTTTTGCATTAGCATGGATTTTCTGAAGGATGTGGAGTCTTAAACTCAAATGTTTGTCATTATTTAATTACTTCAATCCTCAGCTATTTGCCAGAAAGGTACAGATTTTAGGAGGAACACACCAAAAATATAAGGCAAAAATCTGGACATTCTGGAAAAATCTGTACAGTTGAGAGGTATTACTGTACATCTTAGCACTTACTTTCATTTTGATATAGTTAATAATATTTTGGAGACCGTTCTGATTTAAAGTGCTAGGAGATTGCATAGTATAATCTTGCAGTTATAACACAAATGTGCTTCTGCATGTTGTGAGCCATTCACAGTCTCAGCTTGTTATTGTTGTGGTAAGAGATAAAAGCTGTCTGCTTTTGATATTTAGTTTCCCTGGAGACTGCTGTTGATTTTATTTAAATAAACTTAATTGCAGGTATTTCCACATGCTGTAAATCAGAGCTATACTCTCAATTGTACCAGATTATGATGCCTCATATTTTTGGTCTGAGCATCATAAAATGTGTGATTTACTGATAAATTGCTGAGGATTGCAGTCATTCGATAACAGACATATCAATTTCAGACTTCATATCTTCAGATGATGCATTCTAATGTGATACCTGTTATTCTAGTAAATGTCTACATTTGTAAGAGCAATATTTAAAATCTATCCATGACTTTGAGTTTTATCTTCCAGTATGTTTTATCTTTCTTCCTGATTGTTGAGTAAGAAGTTTAGAGATATGATGACCAAACAGAATGTTTGAAAAGAACTTAACATGTTACAAGTGCAAGCTAGAAATCACTAGTCCATGAATTGTCATTAAATACAAAAGAGGAAGAGGTCATACCACTGAGAAACACAATCATTAAACAACAGAACTGCTTTACAATGCTTGTGAGGATTGAACTGTTAACTTTACAGAGGTTTGTCCAATAACTGGTTATTACTAGTGGCTTTAAGCAGTGAGGTTGCTAGTATTGCATTAGTGAGAGGTAAAAGTCTATAAACTTACCTTTAACTAAAGGTTCACAGAACCAGAAAGAAAAAAAATGTGGCTGGTAGAGCTGGTCTTGATGGTCATAGAGATGGATGGCAATCCATATGAAAAAGATAAGGAAGGTAGGAATTCCACTCATTAAAATAAAAGCAGTTATTTCTTAGTATTGAATATTTTACAAACCTGCACTGCTTTATACTTGTGCTATTTCCAGTTAATGTCCAATACTAAGAAATTAATTATTTTATTTCCCAGATGGCATTATAAATCTGTACATGTGCGCGCACACACACTCACACACACACACACACACACACACACACACACACACACACACACACACACACACACACACACACACACACACGTGTGTGTATATGCCTGTGTGCATATGTCTGCCTCGCATCTGCCCCAGTTTTAAACATTTTTGATAGACGCTTCTGTTTTTACCATCCCTCATAAATCCTAGATTTTTTTTCTGGAAAATCACTGAGGATTGAAGTCAGTAAGTATATTATCAGTCATTAGCATTTCATAGTTTTTATTGTTCAGAAAAATGCATGTCCATGCAGCATGTGTTATGTTAACTTTAAAATTGAATTAGTGTTGTCTGGTAGTTAAGGTACAAAGCTGTTAATAAACTGCTTCCTCTGGTCCAAAGTCCAGGCTTTGATTCCATCTACCTTCATGTGCTTACTGCATAGTTTTGAGGAAGTCACTTAACCAGACTGTGCTCCTGGATCATCCCTGATAACAGACATTTTGACCAGTGGGTTTACCTTGTTAATAGACAGATATTTTTGCCTTTGTTCTAAATTCTTTATCAAAGAATTGAGAGGGATTTTTATGTGCTACAAGTAAAATATGCCAGTTTCTTGCAAATTTTGTGAATTGCAGTCACTAATTAATGGCAGGCTTGTGAATTTTCGGCATTTCCCGGTTAGGGGTCGCCACAGCGGAACTCCGGTCAGCTAATGATTGGCAGTAGATTTTTATGGTGCTGAGTTGCCAGCCCGACCTTCAGCGAAGGCACGCCCATTCACACATGTCTTTCAGAGGCCACTCGACCATGGGGAGAACATGCAGACTCCACACAGAAGGCACTCCAGATGAGAATCGAACAGGAGAATCTCTTGCTGTGAGGCAACAATGCTACCGCTGTACCACTGCGGTTTCCTTATCAACATTCTAAGTAAATAAAAGAAATATTTAAAATCTTTTCATGATTTTGTGTCTTCTGATTCTTGAGCTAAGAGGCTGTAATGGTTAATGGAAGTTGCAGTGAGTTGCACTCTTTGGTTCTGACAACAGCAAGTTGAAATACATTTCAGAGATATTGCTTATTTAGTCAGTTATTCACTTACATAATCTCAAATAGATAGCTGAGGTACTTAGTCATACAAGTCACTGTAACTGATGGTCAAGAGAGTATATGTGTGTATACACACATCGACCCAGAAGGCCTAGTTCTCAACTGTCCTCCACTTTGCCTCATATTGTCTTCTGTTCCTCGTAACACTTCTGGTTTTCTGGTAAAGTGTTGTGGCTTACAGTCACTAAATAATGACAAATATGAGTTTCATACTTCATATCCTTCAGAAAATCTGTGCAAACTCAAAACCTGTTACAGTAGAAACTTTCTAGGTATATGCAAGCTCCATTTCAAATCTCTTTCTGATTTTGTGTCTTTCTCTGCTTATTGGGCTGAGAGGAAATTGGGGGGTACCAAACAAGGTAAAGCCATCCGTTTTTAACTAAAATTTATTTATGACCATTATATCAATTGTAATATTAGTAGATAGGATCCAGCCATTCAGCTCATGATATATGCTTTGGATTTTACAGATGTTCATCCAGCCAGTTATTAGGTTAAAATCAATAACTGGATGTTTAGGAAATTGCTTGTCTGTCCAGACTTCCACCTTTGGGGCTGATGTAAAATGGGCTGGGGTTGAATTTAGTGCAATCTGGGTGAAGTACAGCTAATCAGAAGAAATGTGCATTTCATTTAGTGCAATTTGTTAGGTTAGAAAGTGTGTTGATGGCAATTAAGTGCTTGCAGAGGATATAAAGGACGGATAGAAATAAATATATTTCTTTCAGCATTTATGAGTATTATCAAATTACCAGTAAACCAAAAAGGCAGAAGAAACAGAGGCAAACAATCTCTAGAAAAAACTCATACCCCATCAAAAGAATCCTTAGGCCTCAACTCCGTAAAGGAAGTCTATACCACAAAACAACTACGAATCAGGTAAAATCACAAGATTTATTCACCTTAATATATAGTTGAACACCACTTTTAAGCAGAAAAAGTTCAAATTCGGTGTGCTTTTCATCCCAAACCAACTTAAAGTAGGACTTTATCAGAAAGAATGAGAGCACTTCTAGACACATTCTTAAGTACTAAAGCTTTGCTTTCATCATAACTGGTTGATTAAACAAACTAATCTAGTTGTTAAAAATACAAATGTTTAAACATACATCAACAAAAATTCATCAAGCTAAAGCAATATACATGTAAAAAATATATACAAATAAAAAATGTAAGTGCAGTATATTCAAAAACCTTTAAAAAACACATTCTTACCTTTATTTACTAAGAAAACATTCCTTGTAAAACTTTAGTTAAATCCTATGTGCAGTCCCAGATAAAATCTAAAAGAAGCCCTCTACAATTTGTTAGCTCTCTGTTTCAAAACAGAAATTAAAGAAACATGATCCATAATACTTGAGCGGTGAATGGAATCCACATTTAATTGCAGGTAAAGTTCCCTAAGCTCCAGTTTGTCATGCCCTTGCCCCTCCGCTGATATCAGGGCTATTTTTTCCAAAACAGTAAATAAAAACTGATGAAAATTAGTACAAACCAAAGAGTGTCTGTATAAATCATTGTTGTCATTGTGTGTTGTGATATCATAATGGTGTTCATAAATTTGTTTCTTAAACTTTCTGTTTTTCCAGTGTAAAACATTGAACACCTAGTACACAAAGCGAGGTTGACCATTCCTTTAGTGTTACAATTATCTTTTGCAGGATCAACAGTACTGCTCAAAAAATTGTTTAAAGTTGTTACTTACAGTTCAAGGATTTACTTGCACTGATTGCAAGTACCACATTTTGTGGTCCCATTTCATAACCTGGTACTATAGTCTGAACAACTTCATATTTTAAGAATATTGTTAATGCTCTTAGTTAGCTCTTTTGTAAAAAAAAACACTGGATCCATACCAACAATATGGCAAAGATAGACCAATATTGATTAACAATTCTTTTACACTTTTGGAGCCTGTTATCATGTTGTACGGTCAAGGCTCTAGTGTATTTAGGCTTCAAGGAAAAGATACGGGGGAATCACTGACAGCCTTTGTAGTCACATTATATGAGTTACAGTTGTTTGGTAACAACCCCGTCCCCAGAAGTGGTAAAAATGTTGTTCCCCATTCCCCAAAAACTTCATCACTAACACGTTTTTACAAGGCCATTGGGGTAGTACCTTTCCAAGAACATATTCTCAATATTTAGTCTTTCAGGATTAAATGTAACTTGGTCTGAAATCATCCTAGCTAAATGGACGACCTGTTCATGAACAAGAGTTTTTTTTTTGAGAAAAAGAGTGGTGACTATCAAAATATAGATTGCTATTCAAACATGTGGGCTTACGGTAAATGTTGGAAGGAAAATATTCACTTCCTTTTCAGACTGTAGTGTCTAAAAATTTCACCAATTTGAGAAGTAAACTTCAGAAAAGAAGTGGTGTGGTTAAGATAACATACAAAACTAGTAGCCAAATCAGTAGGTTCCATCCACAAAATAAATATATCATCTAAAAATCAATGGTAAAGTGTGAATGTTTTGGTAAAATTCAGAACTAAAAACAAATTTAGATTGCAAGATGCCAAAACCAAGTTGGCACAGATGGGGACACATGCACCTAAATTTGAACTTTTTGTGATTAAAAGTGCTGTTCAACTGAATATTAAGGTGAATAAATTCTGTGGTTTTAACTGATTCTTAGTGTTTTTGTGGTATAGCCTTCTTTGCTGGAGTTGGAACCTAAGAGTACTTTCTAGAGCATTATCTTAATTAATTAGTTAGATGATAAGGTTGTCATGGGACATGCTGGTAGAATAAGCTGGTGTTTAAAAAGTTAGAGTAATAGAGCTATTGCAAAATGATTATAGGACGGGCCATGGTTAGATGATACAATACTGAGTGGTTTTAGTGATATGATTTAAATAAAAAAATGCAGGACACAAGTGATGTTATCTTTCTAATTCACTAACTGCAATGTACATAAGTTTGCGTGTCTGACAGTGATAGGTGTAGAGTATCAGTCCTATATAAGTGAGCAGACTAAGGAAGTAATTTGTATGAAGTAAAATATATTGACATATGAAGGGCCATGGCAGCTGACTGACAGATTGTAAGGAGAAGAACACAACTGCAGCTGAAGAATGAGCAAGAATAGTGGGAGAAATAAAGCACTGGAAAATGTAGTTGGTACAAGAATAGTAATATGGGGAGACAGACGAATGCTCTAGTTTTGAGAGGAAACACAGATAAAGGGTATGTCTAGGTGCTGCTAATCTGAAGACACATGAAAGCAAAGTTGAAAAAATGTCAGAATGTGAACCGATTTCTAATAGTAAAAACTCTAAGAAAGGCCCAGCTAAGCTAGAGTTTTCATAGTGCGATACCTTAAACCTACTGTAATGGAGACCCATGTGATATAAGCAAATAACCCGTTAATTGTGTAACACTGTTTCATCTACATGAGTTCTGAATACCTGTGAGTTTTCACTTTTTAAGTAAGCATTCCATGTTTCATCCTTTTTTTTGAGCTTGTCAGTATATCATAAGTGAATTGTTTAGGTAGTTAGTTACTAGGTATGCAATACCAGCAAGCATTAAGGAGTCTAGCCCAAGTTTCTAATTTACCCAAACCACTATCTAGTTAAGTGATTTACTCAAGGTCACACAGCAAGTAAATGATGGCTTATGGAATCAAACCCTGTACCACTGAAAGTAGCTTCTTAACAGCTCATAGCCCTAATCTTCTGCACCAACTGCCAGACTGTACTCTGAGTTATGTTCTACTTAGGGATAGTATAATGTACTTCCTTGATGAAGCCATTACTGTAGAATACAGATTCTACATGTTTTGTGCTAGAGATAGAAATTTAGTTGCCTGTGTGAGATCAGGAGTGGATATGTGGAATGTTAAGACAAGGTAAACAGTTTTCATGTTATACATAGTTATAGTAATCAATGAAGGAATATTAGATGTGGTCTGTGTAGAATGCTCTTAATCCAGTACTGGAATAGAATAGAATAGAATAGAATATGGGGATGTTTGAAGTCCAGTTACAGTAACAGTGAAATTACAAGATGAAAGGAAAGAACAATAAGAGATATAACAAACAGTAGTAGGAAATATTGGGTTAATGCTGTGATATAATGAGCAGCTGTTAATGATGCCTGATGAAGTTGTATTAGGAATGAGTTTTACCTGGACATGCACTATTGCATGGAAAACACATATCAGAAATGTGTTGACTTTTTCTGAAACAAACACTATAACATTATCGACATAAGTACTATTATAAGTAAAATTATTAGTTTGCCAGGCTATAAGGATATCACAAAAGACTGAAAAGGAATTCTGGGAATGTAACAGAGTGCTATTTAGATTCAAAGTAATTCAGAGGTAGAAGTGACTTGTCATTTATGAAGGCTTGACGGGCACATGGCAGATATCCAACTCCTAGAAGACTGATACAAAAATAAAATAAAAAAAATGGATATAACAAAAGACAATAATCACAAATGCGTGATATGCTAAATATACACAAATTTAAAAATCCTAAAGTCTTCTTTGTAACATTTTCTGAATATTGATTTGTTGATTGGCTGATTCATTGACTAATCACTGGCATAAATTACTTCTAAACCACACACAGAAAAAAATGTGAAATGTTTAGAACAGGAAAATAAATTCTTCTTATTGCTTTCATTTACTTCAATTGTTTTTGTACTTTTCTAAGCTATAGAAATTGGGCTTTTGTTACTTCTGTAAGCAAATGCTTGATATTTTCATTAATGGGATATGTTTTTATCCATTTGTTAACTGACAAGCCTACTGCACACAAGTGTCTCTTTTCTGGAATGACCCATGAGGACTGCCTGCTTAAGTGACTTCCTCAGAGGCATGTGGAGGTGGAAGGAATCAAACCTTGTACCTTAGGTAGAGGAAGCAGTCTATTAAGCTTAGAGCCTTACTCCTCTGCTGTGAGCTTCCAGCTGATATGGCAGCTGTTAGATATCATCTTTGACAAATATTGTTGATACAGTGCATTGGATCTAGAATTTGGGTTTTTTTTGCTTGCATTACCATTTGCTTGGCATTTTCATCACTAGGCATAAAGGTGTTAAGATTTTGCTAGAAAAAACAGGCTTAATCAATCTGTACCTTTGGGTGAAATATTTTATAAGAAATATTAAGCTATGTTTTATTAGCAAAAAATAATAATATAATAAGACAAAATGAGGTCTAGATGGATTATTAAATTATAGATATTTAATGGGTAGAAAGAGAAGAAATTAGCTGAGCATGATCATTTAAGTTCCTAAGGTATTTTTTGCAAAATAATTAGCTTGTCAAATATAAACAAGGTATTTATAGTAGATCTGAGGCTGAATGTGTATCACAACATACTAAATGGGATGTTATAGCACATTGTAGTGTATGCCCTGGAACACAAACTGGTGGATATTACAGAATAGCAGCTCCATGCTTTACTATACATTTAACCCTCTGAATAATATATATTGAAACTTCTAAATACACAACACAAACGTTCATGCAATAATTCTGGTATGCTAGCCCAGCTAGAGCAGTGAAAACAAAAAGTAAATGCTTAAGCAGGTTTGCTCCTAAAGAGACAAAACAACACATCATCAAAAATAATGGATAGACTGATATATTACTTCAAACTGCTTGGTTCACCATTTAGCCTAGCTACTTTCATAATTAATAGCCTATAAATACAACTTGACCAGCAGGTTGGGTTTCTATTTATTTATGGTTACATTTTATGGAACTTGAAATCTTTAGCCCTAAACAGTCAAATATTGTGAAAAGATATTTGCATGGGCTCTAAATAATCCATTCAGATGTTTAAAATATTTCCGCCATATCATCCTTTCTGTCTTTCTTCAAGGTGATTTATACATAGCACATACCTATAAAAAGTATTTTTATAGCACATTGTGTGGACTGTGTACCAGTTTTGTTGCATAACAGCTCTGCAGTATATCTTTGTATAGTCAACAAAAAATGCTTAGCTTTTCTGAAAACTAGTCTTCTTCATAGAGGCATGGGCCAACATTAACACACAAGTTCTGTAGCACTAGCATAGGAATTAACAGTGCATGGACCAGTGCAGGGAAGTAACAATTCATAGTTATGTTGCACTGAAGTTGCAGTGAGCCCAAACCTGCTAACAATAATAATATAATGATAATAATAATAATACTAATAATAATAATAATAATAATAATAATAATAATAATAGTATGCATTCATAGTTATACTGCACTGAAGTTGCATTGAGCTCAAACATGCAAAAAAGACAAAAAATAATATATATTCAAATGATATATAGTGAAATGAGAACCTAATGATACACAAAGGTACGGCAGATGAACATAGTCTATATTCATAATCATATGTGAGGTGAATGGCATGCTAAAGTGTACCTAACTATAGGACGACAAAGTAGACCACTAGTATTGGAGTTGCCACTAGGAAGATGCTCAGACAGCAGCAATGGCCACATGACAGCATACCCTCACCGTTAGTGACACATGATAGCATACTCTCACCGTTAGTGACACACAACAGCATACCCTCACTGTTAGTGACACACAACAGCATACTGTCACTGCTAGTGACACCAGACAGCATACCCTCACTGTTAGTGACATACGACAGCATACTGTCACCAGTACTGACAGACAACAGCATACTCTCACTGTTAGTGACACTGGTTTCTGCTAGTATGGGAATCCAGAACCAATCAGTATTATCAACAGCAGGTGACCTGCCATAATATCAGTCATGAAGAGATGACTGATTGCTTTAGAGTTGACCAGAAAATTGTATGAACATCGGTTTACAAGCATTGCCCGCATATGGAATCAATAGGAATGTATGTCCAGGAGACAAAGGCAGGTATAACCCTTTCTATACTAACTACAGGGAACTTCCAGAAACCCAATGCGGACGCTGATATTTCACATGCCTCATCCTCTAGAATGCTCAGCAGATTCACTGCCATAACATTTGTACATATGTAGAGTCATATTGTTTACACACCACAGAAGAGGGCTAATACCATGCATGCCTTTTATGACACTGCCCACTTCCATATGTAATGGATGCCACAGGTTACAGACGTAGCAATAAAGGACCCACATGGTCCAGCACTGTCACAAACGTTTGTGAACAAGAAAAGTATAATTTTGTGAACTGCCAGGATGTATGTGATGTGAATGGGATCTTAATTTGTCTGCACAGCTCTTGGATAGGTTACATGATTGAAATATGTGGCACACATCTCATTTATCACTTTCTTCATTGTGAAGTACCACAGGACCATATGTTCAGTCAGCATTGGCCCTATGCCTAATGTTAAAGTATATTGCTACAGTTATTGTAAGGGTAAACATAGTAATTCCCCCAAAAATGTTGTATTGTGTTGTAGGTGATACTGAATGTCCATTGAGGTCATGGCTTATGACACTTACATGTTATCCATAGAGTGTGGTCTAATACCATTGTAGTACTGCCCATGCACACTCGTAATATTTTAAATTGAACATTTAGCTTGCTCAAAGCCTGACTCTGCTGCCTTGACATGTCTGGAGGGCACTCCAGTGTGACCTTGCCACAGCCTGCAGGATGTTCTTATCATGTTCTATAGTCCATGATATGCTCCTGAGGACACAGGATGTACAGGCCCAAAATACTAGTACAATCAGAGGACTCCTGCACATGGGCATTAGAGATGGTGCAAAATATCATTGTCTGTTTAGAGTGTTGTGTAATATTAGTGGCTGGTATCCTTCCCAATGCGCTCAAGACAGAAACAAGTGCAGTACATGACAGCACAGACAAAGTGGCATTATCTAGTCCAAAACTATGGCCCCTGGCAAGCACTTGATGACAGTGCATTGTCACAGGACACGCATAACATACTCACTGTTAATGTCACACTATACTGGTCAGTGCATGCCAGAGCTACACTGTGCATCGGACAATTCTGCATTTGTCACCTCACTGTTAATGTCAGGCTATACTGGTCAGTGCATACCAGAGCTACACTGTGCATCAGACAGTTCTGCATTTGTCACATAGGATGAGGGCTGTAGGAGTCACAGTCATTATCATGTACATAGGTGGCTAGGCAAATGATAGTGCAGTCTGTCTACACACATACACTTGGTGGGTATATCACAGTAGGCAAAAATAGGTGTGGTGAACTACTTGGTACTAAGTACCACAGACAGTTTTCTCCTGTAATAGGGTGGTATGCCACTCCATAGCAGTGACCTGCAACCACTGTGCTGGCTTTTTGTACAAGGCCTTGGCATTCTCTGATAGGGATGTGTGTGAATGTGGGACCATGAACTGGAAGGAATCTGTTCACCTGATGTCCTGACACTGGAGGCCAAATATTGTGTACACTCATATCAAGTTGTTGCCAGATCATTGTTCAGGCACAGACATGGGAGAGGACTGTGCACCCTATGATGGCTCCCACAATGACAACTCCTGGTACATACCTTACTTTAATCTTAGATAGCACTTCCAGCTTAAGTAATGATGACAGCACTGGAAATCCTCTGTATTAGCAAACAATGGGGGTGGATGCTCAAGATGTAGACAGACAGACAGACAGATAGTTCCAGAGTGTCTTCCAACTTTTGCTACTGTATCTGTGCCTTGTCATTATCATGAGTCCCCACATGAGTACCAACATCAGTCTGTCATCTTGTCCTAGCCTGTACAGGTGACACCACAGCAGCAGTCTGCCTTGAAGAATACATTATAAAGATATGCAGGCATTAGACTGCATACCTCTCCCAAAACCATACACCTGTGGCATGCATGCATGCTATAAGTGCCAGGTGAACACGCAGGATATACCAGACAATCCCAGTCTACCTCCGCTGTCTTCCTGACATGGCTGTATGCATGCTTTGGCCAGGTTAATGTTGTTTGCTCAGTGATAATGTACAGACATCTACTTAATGTATACTAATCTGGTGCATTATTCTCTGAGACACACAGGTGCAAATCCATTCTCAAGTCAATGTTCACTACTGCAGTGATGATTCCAAAATCATTGTCCCTCTGCAGTGACACCAAACACTCCCCTGGTTCTATCAGTCTACTGCTCCTAAGTTCTGCCATCATTGACCTTTCAGTTGCTATGGAGCACACCTCCACCTTGACATGGCATAGCATGTAGGTAAAATGCTTATTACACTGCTTTAAAATATGATTGTGCCCCCTTCCCCATTGCAGTTATGTTTTGGACCACTGTTTGCCACAACTGACCCTGTAAAGACTGGCAGCATTACCTCTCCACAACAGGTACCATCAATATGTCCCAAATGCCTGAAGCAGGACATTGTTTTGCCGGGCTGAAAATGGCTGGCCTTTACCTTCCATGTCATCCTTGGGACATCTTACCTCTCAGCCTGCAGTTGTTGAAAATAAGAAAAAGACCTTTGAAAAGTGCAGACATGCAGCCAAAAATCTGGACATTTATTTAGCATACAATATTGAAGCTAAATAGCACATAACTCTTTTTGCTTCCAGTAGGACTGTGAGATGCTACTCAGAAACCTATCTTTAAAAAATAGAAAATGACAAAAATGATGAAAAAATATCTAAAAATATTAGCACATTGTCAAAGAGCCAGTGTAAAATCTATAGACTTTAATCAATTGTATTGTAAAATTCTCCCACACAAGGACATTTATTTTTGCTTCGGAAAAAGGAAGATGTAAAATGCGTGACTTTTTTCTTTAAATTATTGATGCCACTAGTGTGTTGGTTATAGCCTGTGTTTTTTTCTGTATACCAGACATCTTCAAAAACAACATGGAATGAGAGGGACTCAGAAAATTGTGTGAAGGCATAAGTCAAGCTTGAAAGTAGGGATGTCCCTTCAAAAATAGCTACATTATTTGCACGGATAAATCGGGGCTGAAAATTGGATTTTTCCTCCAAAATAGGGACAGTTGAGAGGTCTGCTGGATATGCAGACCACTTTGAATATATGACACAGAGATAGACTGTATACCATTAAATGGGTCTATATTACCAAATTGAAAAGACCAGTGATTGAATGGCATTTACATCAGAAATGCCATTCATCACGGTGTTTATTGTGAGATCGCGGTACAGCAAAGATGGGAAAATTGGCCCTCTCCTCACTGTAGTGTGATCTCAGAGTTGGTATATATAATTAGTGGGGGGTGGGGGGGCACAGACCCCCACAAGTGTGAGTTCGATAAACAGCATTATCGATGTAAATGCCATTCAATCTCTGGTCTTTCCGATGTTGTGATATAGACCCCCCCCTTAAACTGGTAGGATGGCAGCTACACACTAAGGGGTAACCGAGTTATAATATCATTACAGGGATAGCTATGGAGGTATGCCATACAGTGCTTGTAGGGACAGATATGGGAGTACTTGCAGCAGGTGAGCATGCCATACATAGGTACATATGCAGTCCCTCGAGGGTAAGCCCATTTAGTAGCACCAATAAGTAGGTATAGAGTAAGGCAGTCATCTCTACTGCTGGGATGAGGAGCACCTTTGAAATTTTCACTAACACAGCCCTTCTATAGAACAGTGGGGGATATAGCTGCATGAAGGGATAGGTTTACTGTATGTACCATATAGACCATCGTATAGATTAAATGGTATATCCACAACATGGTAGTGACAGAAATGTACAGGGAGTGGTTGTCCTGCTATTGTGGGCTACTGTGTTGCTAGTACAATCTTCAAATAGGAAACACATAAAGCAACATCTTTAAGTTGCTAGCCATTGCTAAGATCGTTTCCAGTTAACGAGTGTACTTCTTTAGAAGGCAAGACTAATAACAATTTACCACATACTTTCAGATGACTTTGTACCTCATCAGAGCTATCCATAAGTCTAGAAACTGCTGTTATGCCTCAAATACTGCTGCTCAGCTGTCCAACATAGTTTCCAAACTTTACATGACTGGGCATGCAATGGCCAGATGCATGTAGCAAATTATACCTGGCCCCATGAATATCTATGAATCTGTAACCTATAGTACAGTTTGCTGCCTGTGCTTGCTGCTGGCATCTCATGCTCATGAGCTCATACTAGAGAACTAAACTAATCCTCACAAAATTCTACTGTGCAGTTCTATGCCACACTTCTTACAGTTCAGAAATAGTGTACTCATGATTCTTGCTATGACTGTGTTCCCAAAAAAAGTAATGCCATTTTCAGAGTAGACTTTGGAGAATGATAGCTTCTGCAAATGCCTGCTGGAGAACACCTGCACTGTATGTGAAAGAGACCAAGATTATACTTTACCTCCTTTGTGGTAGTTATAAGGAGTGCTTACTGTCTCCTGTGGTGATGCAGTAAAGAAAGCAGATGCTTTGTGTGTTCCATGTTGAGGTGTAGTCCTCAGCCACAGGTATCTTCAGAACAGGTGAACAGTGCAGGCACCATTTTTATGACATGCTGGGTAGGATTCCCGATGGTCTCTGTGCCTGATCTATATGATATAGTAAAGGCATAGCATCATATTTTGTTTTCTATCTGGTACCCTTCATATGTTTGGGCCTGTTGTTAGTACTGGCACATATTTCTAAAAGTCACCTTAGGAAATATGTGTTATGCTTTGTAGGTATTGCATGTCACATGGAACTGATGATAGTATTTCATTTAATATGACCATTGCCATCTTGGTTTCTGCAGGTTCCTATTCTGGGGTGGGGGTGGGAGATGATGTTGCACCATCTTGTGGTACATACAAATCACCCGCTGCATGCTCAAATATGCCAGTTTCTGCTTACATATGGTAACATAGGTACAGAGGAAACCCACTTGCCTGCTGCTTGTCATGCAGTTAATGAAACTTATGTTTGGTACTGTGATAAATATATACATATATATATATATATATATATATATATATATATATATATGTATGTATATTTTGTTCTACCATCTTTCCTTATTGTAGTAGCAATCTGCTTATGTGTTGTTTCTCTTTCAGCAGAATGTGATTGTAACCATGCCGGCTAACACAGGGGGAAGGAAAGGCTTGTGGCAAGCCATTGCCAGTTACATTCATATGTTCTGTTATTTCAGTCCATTGTCAGGATATATTAGTGTATATCAGACTTCCTACTGTGCCTCCTTACCACAGGTCCAGGCAACAGATTTTCTCAGCTGGCACGTCCACCACATCCCACCCCTGCTAGGGCCATAGCTAAGGACCATGAGTTTGATGAGGCTAGGCATGCCTGGCTGGAAGTGTTCATCACCCTTCTCCAGCAGGTAACCATATGCATTGCATGAAGTAACCAACCCCAGTGGGGAGGGGTGATGAACCCCTCCAGCCAGGCATGGAGGGGTACATCACCCCTCCCTAGCAGGTAACCATGTGCATTGAGCAAAACAAATCAACCACAAAGGGTAAAGTGCCTCGAGCAAAATGTGCTTATGTATAAATGTATACTATAAAAATATAAAATATATCAAATATATATGTTGTTTATTAATAGATTTGTGAGCCATCCTGCAAAACGCTAAACTAATAGCTTATAAACAATGTTAATGCTTGTTGTCCCTTGCTATCAAGAACGGTTTCATGGACACCCTGTCATTCAAGCCAGATAGTCTATCTGCTTGTAGCCTCATGATCCACCTTGTCTCTCTTTGTTCAGTGTAGTTTCTATGATCACCTAGTCTAATGTTCTAATATACAAACTCAATCACAGTAAATTTAAAACCATGTGTACTCCCTTCATTTATAACATGTCTAACTAGGGCATTGCTGTCATCTTCCCTGTTTATAGCATAGACATGTTCTCTAACTCTTTCTCGAAGGGTCCTATTTGTCTTTCCTACATAAAAATGACTACATTTTGTGGAGACCACTAGGTATATTAAATCCTGTGACTTGCAGTCTGAATAAATTGAAAAATTATACGGTCTTCCATTGTCAGGATGGACAAAACCATTGCTATTAGACATGTAACTGCACTGGTTACATGTCCTACAAGCATAGGTCCCCTTTCTATCAGATGTTAACACCAATTTAATATTTCTCTCATAACATAATAGTCGTTTGAGTGATTTTGTATTCTTGTAAATAAATCTAGGTTTCTCACCCACAAGTCGCTGTATATCATCTATTGTGAGAATATTCCAATTCTGTGGAAGATCTCCTTGATCTTCTTATTATTATTTGTATACAGTATTAGTGGCTGTTGTGGCCTGAACAAGGCTCTTCTTTCATTTTGATGATCTATCTGTCTACCTCTGTATATGTAGGGTTTTCCACTTACTCTCCTATCTACAACCTCTTCCTGATGCAAACTCCTTCTTTCTTCTGACGTATACCCTCTCTCTTTGAATTCATTAGATAAGGTCTCTATGGTTCCCTGAAACCTAATCTCATCTGTGGTGAGTCTAGAGACCCTAAGTGCTTGACCCTTTACTATATTGCGATAGATATGTGGGGGGTGCATACTAGTGCGATGTAGCAAAGAATTTCTTCTACATTCTTTTCTGAATAACTGTGTTTGTACAGTGCTGCCTTCTTTCAGTAGTATGACTTCCAAAAATTCAATTTTGTGTAGTGACCATTTCCCTGTGAAAGACAGGAAACTTGTGGTGCCATTTATATATTGAATGAACTCTTTTAGTGTCTGCTCATCACCTTTCCATATTAAATAAACATCATCAACAAACCTTTTATATAATAATATATTCGTCTCATAATATGGATTACGTATAATATAGGTGTATTCCCAATATGCCATAACTATGTTTGTGTATGAATTTGCACAAGGAGTGCCCATTGCCACTCCTTTCTGTTGGATAAAATATTGGTTTTCATACGCAAACACATTATTTTTTAAAACCAAATCCATTAGTAAAGCACATCTTATTATTTGTTCTCTTGGCATATCTTTCTCAATCAAAAGCAGCCTCATGTAGTCCACCCCTGTATTATTAGGAATAGATGTAAATAATGATGTTACATCCAAAGTCACCATGTATTCTGTCTCTATCACTAGGTATATAGTCTGTAAGGCTTTCCAGAAATTGTTGTGGCACTAGAGCTTGCCAAAAAAACACTCATCTCTCCCTGTGTCATAAAACCAGCCAATTCTTCACGTAATCTACTAAGTTCAAACATTAAGTCTTTTTCTATTGACATTTACTGCCCTACTAGTAATTTCATATAGCCACAGCTGGTCTCAAGGTTGAATTGTTGCCATTTACTAAGTAGTTCAGGGTAAGTGTTGCCGAAATTCGGCATCTTAAGTATAAGTAAACCACGTGGAACTACTTTAAAATTAATGCAGGCTTCCATATGCCTATGTTGCCATTGTGTATATTTCAGTTTCTCTAAAGTTTGTTCTATTTTCCTCGTTAGTTGTATAACATTAATATTTCTGACAATATCGCTGGTTCCCCTCTCATTACTTGTTAAATCAATCCTTGATAATTTCAGTAAAGGATTACTGTCATCTAATAACAGTTTCTTAAACAAGGTTTCATTGGTATCAGTCACAGTGTCATTAAAAGAAAAAGCTGAATTCACCATGTCCTTTTCACTGGTCACTTCCATCATGTCCCTTGCTATAATGATAAAAATGGAGTTAAGCAAAACGAATCAACCACAAAGGATAAAGTGCCTCGAGCAAAATGTAGTTTCAAAATCCAAATAACCTTTTCTTGAGGCACAGCACAACAATAAGAAGCTTGACCTTTTATTAAACACACTGAACTAAAGAACAAAAACAATAAAACATCCAGTAAGTGCTTTCACATTCTCTTGAATGCTTCATCAGACTGTTAAAAAAGCTAAGCCATTTCTACATTTAAATACCTTTGCTGTTACTTCATCAACCAATCATTATTGTTCCTTACTTGATGAAATCAGTGCGTAATTGATTAAAAAAATTAACTAAAAAATTGCTGGCTGAAATTCATGTTCAATGCCTCTGTGGTTCTTTATATTAAAAACAAATATTTAATTTATAATGCTTCAGCCTCATGCAGCTTAAAAACATATATACACATCTCAAACTATATGTTCCACTATTTAAAAAAAAAACATGTGCTTATGTATAAATGTATACTATAAAAATATAAAATATATCAAATATATATGTTGTTTATTAATAGATTCGTGAGCCATCCTGCAAAATGCTAAACTAATAGCTTATAAACAGTGTTAATGCTTGTTGTCCCTTGCTATCAAGAACCATGTGCATTGCATGACATAGCCAACCACAGTGGGATCAGGTGATAGAGGATGTGGTAGAGAAAGCAGAAGGCAAGTATATGGTCAGGGTGGAAAGTCTCCATTGAGAGATTTTTCGACATGCTACCTAGCCAGCCCTTACTATAGGGCCACCAAGAAAGGATGTGGCCCATACTGCTAGCAACCATGATCCATCTCATGCTGATGGACCTCACTAATATTCCTATGGGCCAGCAAAGTAGAAGGCATCCGACTGGCTGCATCCCAACCTATCACCAGCCATGTGCACTCCTTCATCTTACATAATGCCCTTTACCTTAACTTCCCAGTAATATATGCTCTATCAAATCTACTTTGCTCTTCAAAAATGAACTAAAAAAACACCTTGCTAATTCACCTTCCTGTTCTTCCCACCACCCTACCTAACATATACTTCATTAATATGTCCTTAACATGTATTCCTTTTCTTAAGAAAATTTAACAAATTATGTACAACTTCTCTTACTCTGCTAAACAGTTGTGTACTCTCACTCTACTAAACAGTTAAGTACTTTCATTTCACTGTCTTCCTCCTCCTAAATAATTAACATCTTGCTTCTGTCTTACTTCTTGTCATTTCCTTATGCTTTGCACTCATTTATGCTTCGCTATCTTCTATATTCCAACCTCACTACTAATACTTTTTTTGTCCTATATATTCAATCTTGCAACTTTTAAACAGGTAGAATTCTGTTTTTTTTTGTTATGTTAATATGAAAATAATGATTATTCTTTTGACCTTGTACACATAACTTTTGTACTCTATGTTTCTTTACTCAATTTTCTCCATTTTATATTTCTCTCTTTTATATATTGTATGTATGTCTGTTATTATATCATGTTAATGTTTTATGTATTGTTAACATACTCTATTTTTTTGTGGAAATTTTCTCCTTGGGTCTCCACTGAAAATGGGTCATTGGCCCAGTTGGACTAAACTGGTCAACAAAAGACAAATAACTTAATAAATAATAAATGAATATCTTGTGTGTAGTCCAACTACCCTATCAAAATTTGTCAGACCTCTCTTTGTCTGCATCCACCTTGTGTATCCCCATCAAGGTTTCCACACTTTCACGGTGGTTTGGTCGTGCTGTTCCATGTGTGTGTGTGTGTGTGTGTGTGTGTGTGTGTGTGTGTGTGTGTGTGTGTGTGTGTGTGTGTGTGTGTGTGTTTCTGCTCCTGCACTTGTTTTTAACTCCATTTCCTCTCCTGATTTCCCTCTTGCCCTTCCTCTCTATTGTGGCCTTCATATAAAGAAATAACTGGTGTCATATCCCTAAAATAATGTTTCCCCTCATCCTGCACACTCCTGTATGTTAACTTTTTGCATGGCCTTCTGCATTCTCTTCCCTTTTATCCTACTTTCCTGTGCTTCCCTTTCTTTCATTGTTATACACATGACAGCTATCTACATAAGCGGTTACCACTGCATAATGTATGTCTATATGTGCTTTCTGCAGCACTATATGCCACACTCCCAAGGGATGTGCTAACACCACAGCTTCAATGATACATGTAGTGCAATATATTTCAGATATCTTTGTTTGTCAGTTCATGTTTTTTGTTCTCATGACAGGGACTCTATATAACTATGCAGGAGAACATAGTGTTCATGCACTAACAATTTTATATGCCTGAGCCCAATATGAAGCAGAGACTTAGCTCTATAGATGGCATATGATGGGTTGCCTTGTGCTTTAAGGCTTTAAGCCTTGCTTCTGCAGACTCATTTCAAACAGTTCTATGGGTCTTTCCTTGCTAAACTAGGGGAAGGGACATGCCAGGGTCTAGGAGCGAGTGGAGAAGGAAAACTCAGTAAACAGCAAGGCAGGAGTCACAGATCAGAGGCATACCTCTCAGCTGTCCAGATTTTTGTCTCATATTTGTGATGTGTTCCTCATAAACTTGTGGTTTTCTGGCAAATCACTGAGGACTGAAGTCACTTAATAATGACATACATTTCAGTTTCAAACTTCATATCCATCTGAAAAATGCATGGCAGCACAGATCTTGTTAAATGCTGTTATTCTATTACTTTCTATGTTTATAAGAGCAATATTTAAATATGTCCTATTTCTGGGCATTTGTCCCCCCATTATGTTAGGCTTTGTCTGGATTTCTTGAGTTAAGAAGTTGAGAGGTATGATCAGAGGTAAAGGAACTAATAAAATTAATCCATGCATTTCCTTACAGATTTTCTGCAATGTCAGTTTTTTACTGACATTTAAATGGAGTAATTTAAATCTCATATGAAACCCAGCTGGTATCCATCCACCTCTATCCCTTTGTCAAGCCAGTAATTTACTCAACCAGTTGCCCTAGCCAGCTCACTAACCATTTGTGTCCTACTATGTCTAGTGCCCTATGAAAATTTAAGAGGAGAACTTTTATTTGCTTAAACACAATGTGTTTTGATTAATGATTTGTGTAAATGCAACTAGTTACTGTTTTGAAATGCTGTCAGCCTGCCATTAAAGAAGGTTGTCGGTTCTGTCTCTCTGCCTTAGGAAGTATTTCTGTGAAAATGTGTGCTAAATTTATGGAACTGACCGAGCTGATTGTTCATTTTTAAAATCGAAGTAAACCATGTCTATAGTCCCATTCTTGTCTGTTGCCATCACTACACAATCAAAGAACACAGTAAGACTTGTTGGGTATGGTATTCCTAGTGTGAAACCAGACTGCCTTGGGTCAGTTTTCCCAATGTCTCCCAAGAATACATGCTTGAGCTTTAACAATGTCATTGACTCACAACAGTATTATCCCAAATGCAGTGGTGTAGCTAGGGGAGGTGGCGGCACTTTGGGACTGTCACATTTACTTGTTTTTGAAGGGTATTCTTCTTTAAGAACAACATCTGTGTTGAGCACGCACAGATGTTCCATTCTTCCTGTCCACCAGCGCTGTTTGAAATTGCTTCTCTTCTTCCTGCCTGATTGATTGATTACTTTTTGGTGTGTGCAAAATGCCCCAGTTAGGTATAACTGGTGGTTAGTGTTACTCAGACTCAAACCCTGTACCTTAGGTACAAAGAGCAAGAGGCTGCATTCTCTACCCATACCACCACTTCTTTATAGTTCAAGGAGTTGAGTCCATAGCTCTCAACTGTCCAGATTTTCACAGAATGTTTAGCTCATTCTTTTAGTCTGTTCCTCTTAAATTTGTGGTTTTCTGGCAAATCAGTGAGAACTGAATTCACTAAATAATGATAGTCATTTAAGTTTTAGTCTTCCTATCTTTCAGGAAATGCATGGTAACACAAAACATTTTAGTCTAGCAACTTTCTATGATTATACAATAAATTATTAAAATGTGTCCCTGGTTTGGGGCCTTTGTCCCCCACCTGATAAATTTTGCCTTTTTCCAGATTTCTTGTCTTACAAAATTGAGAGAGATGAGTGTCAAGTGGATATTACAAGGAGCTAAGAGCTTCAGGGGAAGAGTAGTTTAGTGCTGCTTATGCCAAGGCAGTTTGCATTGTTAGTAGCACAAGAGGTAGTGTGCTTGCTTTTGATGCAGAAGGCTGGGGGTTCTCCTCCCACAGTAAATAAATAGATTGCTGATACTGTACTGTGTTGTACTTTAAAGGAGGTGGATGCTGCAGTTCTGAGAATGTCCTCCTTTGGAGAAGATACCTACTAGCCATGAACCAGTTATCAGTTTGCCATCCATTACCTATTGCAATATTACTAGCTTATCATTTTTAATGAAACATAAGCAATTTATTCTTCAAGGGCAACAGACACTTTATTTGTATATGAAACA
>NC_056731.1:1289869544-1289904544 GCF_019279795.1 Protopterus annectens | reverse complement strand
ATAAAATTGTATGAATAATGCAATTAAAAGTTTAGCAAGTAGATTCAGTGTACAGTGTTAAAAGAAAAGAAAATGCTTTCCTGTTGAACAATGCTAATAAAAAATGCATATGCTGCATTGCAATAATGAATTTAAATTCTTAATTGTTTAGATTTATTATGCAAATTAATAAACCATAGTTCAGTATGGCCTGTGTCATGACTGGCAATTTATTTTATCTTTTACACCCACTATTTTGGGTTAAGTCTGGTTAAGGTCCATTTTACAAAGGAAACAAATGCATTAATAATTAATAAGATTTTACTAGCCCCTGTTCTGAAGTCTTGAAGACCTAAGATTGCATTCCAAATGCCCTTTGAAATAATCTCACAGGTCATTTCAGAAGTAGACTGCCGAGCAGTGCTTTATAGCTTGAAAAGCACAGGTTACCACACATACAAAACTCTATTTACACTTCAGTCACTGGCATTAATTCCATCTATATAACCAGGAAGAAAACACACATATCTAGCATCTGAGTTGTTTGAAGTATAAATACTTTGCATTAGTCACCAGATTCATAATAGCTTTGGCTAATAAAGAGATAACTCCAGTTGTTCACTCTAATGAGTAAAGAAAAAAAATATGACTGACTGCAGCAGCCCTTTAAAACATGGCTTTGTGAACTATTCATCCATTGAGAAGTAGCAAAATTGTACTGTCTGCAGCAGAGTATGACAAGAGCTTCACTCAGTGAGGTGAAATTTTAGTTCTAAGCATACTGAAATGGTTAAGTATGAATGTATTTCTAAATATATCACATTTTGGTATATGTTTTTAGTAAAGATGAATTATGTCCATAAATAATAATCATTTTTGATACAGCATACAACTCCTGATAATAGGAATTTTAAAAGAAGGAACAAATGATACCAGTGTGCAGGGCTTTTGTTTGTAGTATGTTTGCAATTTCATATGTAAGCATTTCAGATGGAGATTATTGACTCTTTCATCCACAAAGTAAGTGTTTTTAAGAACTTATGTTTCACTAGTTATTTTAACGACAATAAAAAGGACAAAATAATTTTTCAAAAAAGTGCCAGCCTGTATATTCCTTAACCACAGTGCAGATAAAAGCACAGAAAAAAAGAGTGTTGACTCAGCCTAGCACAGTATTTATTGTGTGAAATGTTTTTATACACCATGGACCAGTTTTTGAAATTTATGTAGAGACCTGTGTGGAAAAGGACTAATTGAGGCTAAAACATGAGGCAGTTTTATTAGTGACCAGTTAACATTTAATAAATTAGTTCTATAACAACATTTATCTTATTCCATAACTCTCAACTGTTACAGATTTTTGCAGAATGTCCAGATTTTTGCCTCAAATTTTTGGTCTGTTACTCATAAAATTGTGGTTTTCTGACAAATCATTGCCAAAACTTTGAGGACTGAAGTAAAAAAATAATGACAGACATTTGTGCTTCAGACTTCATAACCTACACAAAATTCACATTAATGCAGAATTTGTTATTCTATCAACTTTCTAAGTTTGTGAGAGTAATATTTAAAATTATCTCTGTATTTGGACCTTTGTCCCCCCATTATTTATGACTTTGTCCAGATTTCTTGCTCAAAGAGGTTGAGAGCTATAAATGGTGATCCATTTTACTGGAAAACAGATCTGAAATCCAAAAATAAAATACCTTAGATAGATTAAGGTCTAAGTGACTGCTTAAAACCAGCCTGTCATTATATGCGGTACAGAGCTAATTAAGCATCATTAATTACTGCATGCAATCCATATGCTAACAACGCATAAGTACTCTGTACAGTCAGTCTGTCAATATAGAAACAACAGGGTGTGCTGCCAGAAAATGTCAATACTCTTCATCTAAATATCATTTTAAAGACAACTAGAAGAATACAACACTAGAGTTTAAGAGAAATCTAACAATCTAAGACCATTTCATAGCAAGTTTGAAGGCTAATCACAAAGCTGATAGCAGACATTTGTCTGAATAAAGTAGTTAGTGGGGACACTATGCCGAGGTATGCTCCCCTGCAATCCCAATATGTGAGCTATATCACTACTCTCTGCTATTTGTTATAATCGATTAGAAGGTCATCATTAGTCAGAGAAGAGGCAATCACTTAGTTCATAAGTTCATATGTTAATACTAAACTTTTGATCCAGTTTACCATTTGTAGCCTAGCCAAGAGACCCCAAATAGTGGCTACCTGTTGACATAAATAATTCATACCTAGATTGAACCTCTTTTAATGAGTGCTTGAAGGACCACACCTAGGATGTACTTACAATTCCCCATCCATTTATCTAGGTTATACTTAGAGTCAGGGAACTAATTTGCTTTACATCCAAGGGGAGTCTATTCTATACAAGAAAGATTCTCCAGGACATATATCTAGCTAACCAGCTAGTCCTATTCTGTAATAGTGGACGTTTAGATTTCTTGAGTAAGTGTTTAAGATGTGATTTCTTTTGCAGATGTGTAGGAGGTAACATTAGACACTGGGTCCTTTGAAGCTCTTTAGGCTATAGAAAGGTTCTCCTCAATAGTCTGTAGAAGACAGAAAAGAGAGATAAAGAGAGAGAGAGAGTTTTAAGGCAGTCAGCGTAGCTGAAAACAGACATGACTTTGATGGTATTAGTGAGAAAATGCTGTAGTATGTTAAGCTGAATGATATGCTCAAACAAGTACATACCAAAGAGGACATTATACTCTATTATAGGTCTGATGAGAGAGGAGCAGACAGGGATGATAACTTCCTTAGTCCTTGGTAATTTTGTCAATGAAAGTGCCCACATTTCTAATGGCTGAGCCAGTTTTTAAAAGGGTGCCATCTGTGTGATAGGTAGAAGGGTGCCTGGCTGGCCAAAGGGTAGAATGCTGCATTTCCTGACAAGTGGTTCAAACATCACTTGTTTCTGCATGTTTGGATGTCCTGGAGAATCTGCCAGTCAAATTTATGAAAGCTCTTTGTTTGCAATCATCAGAGAAATAAATGCCAACAGAAGTTGTCCCAAGAATGATCCCTGGAGATGCCACTGCTGAAAACTCTCTCGCTTCATATTATCTAAGGAAGGTGTGTCTCAAGTCATTTATTCCTATGTGCACAATGTTCGGATCATATGTGTAGCTAGGGTGAAGGGACTCAAAAGCCCTAATGACATTGCAAAACCTGGCACTTGTGAGACAGCTAACCATCACCCTGTCTTTGCATAGCCTGGTAAGCAGTGTATCTCTCTGTCTGATCATGGGGTCACCTATGAGCAGAACTCTACTAGATGTACTGGATTTGTCTTGCTGACATAAGGGCTTGGGATTACTAATTGAGTTACCTCTTTTTTTTTAGTTAAGTTTTCTGTAATGTCTGTAAATGTTGCTTGCCTGTCAAAGTGCAACTGAGGGTCTTGCATAGCAAACCTTCATCTAGGATGTCTTTAAGGTTTGGGTAGGGATTGTTTTAGCACCTAAGTATAATAATGCTTATTTGTTGATTTAGGACATGGTAAGCAAAGTTCTTTACAAAAAAAAAACATATTTGGTTTTCTTCTTTTATTGATGACCTTGGAACAGAAAAGTAGCATATTGAAACACTGTAGTCAAATATTTTGGATTTGAGCATGTGCATTTTCAAAAACAGGAGCAAATTTTGGGTTCTACACATATTAAGCAAGAAATCCATTACCGACCCCCCCGCCGCCAAAAAAAAATGATGTGCCTCTTCAAGTTGAGATGGAATTAAATAAGGATTAAGTATGTCCAATAAAAAGGATTGTGCCTACTATGAAAAAGGCTTTTTAAAAAATAGTTGTCAAAATCAGAAGAACACTTGTTTTAACACTTTTACATTATTTTCACAAATCAAACAGAGATTATTATAGAGCATAGCAGGATAGGAAGATGTGGCATCATTTAACGAGGTAAGGCTATGAGAATTGAAGGTACTGCTAGCCATGCCAGGAGAAATAGGGCAGTGGATGTATAACTTATACCAGCACAGCTAGCTGAAATTTTGTAAATAATTATATCATTTGTATATCAAACTGATTTGTACAGATGCTTGTGCTGAAAATGTATTTGTGAGGTTTGCTTGTGCTAAAATATATCAACAGTGAGCCCTGCTAGTAGGAAAAGAAATGTACATGTATTACTGTAACTGAATTAAATGTATACATTGTAACAGCATATACTGGGAGAGAAGAGTTTAATCCATGAGACTTTGGAAAAATATTCTTAAAATGAAATTACTTTATGGGTTAAGCCATAAAGATACAATTTGAATGGAGCCAGAGATAAAATGTCTGCCTAGAGAATAGGTTGCAGCTCTTGTAGGAAGATTGGAATGGTTTTATGGTTTTATGACTTCCAGCAGCTGCACCACATCTGAGCAATGCTCTATTTTGTGTCTTGTAGCACATAGGTGCTAAACCCTGGTAGCTTCTAGTGTTGGTGATAACATGGGAAACATACTCAGATGACAAGATGTATGTGATGTGAATTTGTACAGAAATGTTTTAATATTAAAGGTGAGTGAAGTCTCAGCAGCTATCTGTGTGCTGTGGATCTGACAACAAGGTCCACTCACCCACCTTGCCATGCTCTATTCAGTAAGTAGGAGCAGGTAATTCTTTTAGTCAATAAGGAATAGATAGTGAGACTAGCTAAATAATGTTTTTTTTTCTATAACTGTGTGAAACTTTCCATCAGTGTTATTTTTAATATTCCCCATGACTGAAACTCTAGTGTTTACTGTAACTAGATATTTAGTATTCTCATATTCTTTTATTATTTATTATTAAATGTATTTAAACTTTTCATTGTGGCTGGTCCTTTTTAGAAAATATTTAAGTTCTGAGAGTATTTGCACAAATTTATTTGGTGATAACTCTGGCTACTCCTGAGAGCCTGGCTCTTTGGTCAAAATATCATTTGTATTAATACTAATTTCACTCAGTATAACTGGATACCCTTTTAAGAGCCTAATAGTAACTGACTAGTGGCAGCGAATCTACCTTATAGTCAGGGCAAAGTTGGTAGACTGGGTAATCCGTGCCAGCCTTTCCCAGGTGTGTGTGTGTGTGTGTGTGTGTGTGTGTGTGTGTGTGTGTGTGTGTGTGTGTGTGTGTGTGTGTGTGTGTGTGTGTGTGTAAGTATGTGTGAAAATTAAATCTTAAAGAGTGTGTGTGTGTCAGCTACTTGTGGCAAGGACACAAAGCACTGATTCCACAGAGATGGTTCTGGAGGACATGGCTTGGATCCTCGGCTTAGCATCTAACCCTACAGCTGTACCAGTGGAAAATCTTACTGGGGAACTGAAGGGAGCAGATAGAGAAATGCAGACTCTGGATTGAGTGTGTTTCCTGTGTGGTCTTAAGGGAAATTGTGCTTGATGCAGAGAGGTCTGCATCTGGAAACACCAAGTGTATCCATTTGTATTCCAAGTGAATTTCCCTATCCAGTGTCAGTGTTGAGGATTGAGGTTCCTTGATTACTAGCCCAGAGTGGGGATGTCACAAAGGCAATGAAACCATAGAAAGAATTAATAGGTATTCCTGACAAAGGATGTCCTGGTAGTCACTCATTACTTTAAATGGTGTATATTTTAGAATTTTCTTCTGTAACAGCACATTATTATCCAAACATATACACAGTAATGTATTCATGTCTTGTGAAGCAGCTATCTCAGATAAACAGCTGCTTGTATTTATGGAAAGGCGCGTTTTTGGTTGATGAATTTGTAATCCTCTTCAGACTTCAGTCTGTGAGCAGCTCCAGCTGAAGTACAACAGATCTGTTAGTTTAGTTTTCACAGCATGACAAAGCTGAATAACTGAAGTATGTTGGGGATCCAAACTCCTTGCATTATTATACAATCAGTGCTCTAAACAAGAAAAAAGGCCAATTAGTAACTTTTTGAATAACTTGCTGAACTCCTTATTTAGTTCTTTCTGTTTAGACTATTAAATCTTGAACTCTAGCCCAACCTTGCAAGCAAATGGACACAGTCATTGCCCTTTTATATACTTCATTCATATGCAAATGGATGCCACAGTTGTAATAAGGCTTCACATTAAATTACACTGTAGTGACATTAATTTATTATTTCCAGTGAAAATAAGACACCATAATAAGCTACCCACTAGTGACCACACCTTATTATTTTTGGGCTGAAAAATGCAAGACACACTTTCTTCAATACATGGGAGCCTTAAAATCATTTTTCATATTTTCCCAAACATTCTAAAATGCCATTGTTCTTTTCACTTTTGTTAATTCCTAAATTGATTACAATTAACTATTAGTATCTTATCCTCTCCAGGAAATTTTGCTACAATTTCTTCCTTTTTAATCATAAAACTAAATCAGTCTCCTTCAGTTAAATTTCTGAAGTCTGTATTGTAGCTTTTTACAATAATTAATCTCTTCGACAGACACTTGAAACTTTTATATTCTCCTTCACTTTAAATTTAGCATAAATAGTGGTTGCCTCAGATATAAACTTTAGGCATTTTACTGCTTTTGACCCTTGTGCTCTATAAAATATGTGTCTCTACCTCTGAAGTTTTATATTCAGTTACAAATGTGTGAAAGTATTTCTATTTAATACAGTCTTTGCTTCATAAGTTCATACTAGACTATGGATCAGTTATATCATTTGTAGCCTAGCCTAAGATTCCAGTTTGTCTGTATCCCATGACATAAATAACTGCCACCTAATTCTTTTCCCATTCAGTAATGGTTTGAGGGCTCAAACCAGAAGTGAATTTATGGCTTAGCATTCATTTACCTGTATTAAAATCTATGTGATATGGAATGTCACACCTTTGGCTGCCTATATACAAGTTGCATTCCAGAGTTTTTCTGAAAAAATCAACTTAAAAAGCTTATGATAAACAATGTAAATATTTTGTGAAAAATAATAAAAATATTAAAACTGCACAAATAATGTTATCAGAAGTATTCTTTACAATAGTAATAATTAGTGCATTAATAGTCTTTCCATAAATATTTTAATATACTATAATGCACATAACCCCCAGATTATATTATTTTCTAAACATTCACAAACAAATTGCTGGATCATATAAATTGTGCAACCTATACATATCTTGCCAAAACATTTTTGTTAAACAGACTTCAGCTTTCACATGGCAAAAAGAAATTCCTATAGAAATATGAAAACATATGCTTAATTGTTTATTTATTTATTTGCATTTGTTTACCGGGAAGGTCCACTGGGCTGAGTTGAGCCCATTTTCAGTAGACTCCCAGGGAGAAAAGCTCCATAATAAGGTTAACAGTACACAATATGAACGAAACATACAGAGTATTTACAGAACACAATGTATAACAGTATACAGGACACACAGATCATTATAATCAATACAACCACAGAGGAGGGTTGCAGTTGAGCCATTTACAGAGATTTTTACCTTAATACTTATTGAAATAAAGGTGCTTATACAGTAGAATATGTTTTACAGTAGAATATATGTTTTTGTATAATTAGCAATATAAAAAACATTGACTTTTTCTCAAGTTGTGCAACATACAGTGTAAATATCAAAGACATTTTTCTTCAACAACATCTAAGATTTCACCTGATGTCATATAACAGTTTGTAAGTCACTTGCATTTTGAAGTATTAAGTACGTATGGAAATATTCTTTATTTTCATAATTACTAACAACTACGAATATCTCAGATATAGTGTGATATAGTGGACACAATGAATTTACCTGTCTCCCACCAAAACATATCACACCATACTCTTCAACAACATGTAGGATTCTAAATTTTGGAAATATGAACATAAATACAAAAATATGAATAAGTGACAAGACAGTCATTAATTTCTCTACAGCAGGACATACTAGATTGGAAATCTTAGTGTAATTTTATTAATAAGTCCTTGGGTTTCTAATACTGCCTATTATTAATAGTTATCCACAAACCTTGGCCAGGTAAAAACCCTTGACATCAGATTCAAATACGGAATAGAAGTGGCCTAAGGACTGATGCCTGAAGGATATCATGAGTAATGACCCTTTTTGATGACAGTGTGCCCCAGCACTAATAGAATGTATACTGCCAGTAAGCCAGTTTGCCATCCAGTGCATAACACAGAGGATTTTCATTTAATGTAATTAGCTTGCTGATAATGGTAGAGTGTGGCATATCAAAGGCCTTGATCAGATTGAGGTAAGCAGTGTGAATCAATGTGCCTGCATTCAGTTCATCAGTGACTTGTTCAAGCAAGTCCACCATGTTTAGGAGTTAGGATCTACCTTTAATGAACCTAAACTGCAAATGCCCTTGTTAATTAAATGGTGAGACTAAAAGGTCTATCATTTTCAGGATTGGTGGTGGGTGCTTTCTTATGAAGTGGGATGACTACAGCAGTTCTCCAACTATCCAGCACAAATCCAGTAGTGAGGCTGAAACTGAATAACATCAGTGGCAAGTCTATAAGGCTGTGCTTGGTGCTTGCAAGAAGTCTGTTTGGCACATTGTCTGAACTTATAGAGCTAGTGATTTTGGCCTTGGGGAGAGCCCTCAGGACTTGACCTGAAGTGGCATGGGGTAGGCATTCTAATATATAGAGAAAACTTAGATGGAGGAAAGTATGCAAAGTTTGATCTAAAATCATCTACTATTATGATGGCTGTGTCTTCTGGGGATGAGTATGTGTTGTCACATATTAGCTCAGTGCATTGCTGGGTGCTGCTTCCAAGGTTTTTGACATATCTGGGAAAGGCTTTGTGGTTGTTTTTAACATAAGTAGCAATTTGCATCCATACTTACCTTTGAAGAAATAGATTTTGCTTCTAAATTCATTGCTAATATTTTTCAGTTTACTTTTAGGGCTTGCTCTGTTAAGTTTATTCATCTTACTGTATAGTTTGTTCACACTAGGGTTCCATCAAAGGGATTTATTCCTGAACTTGGCATTATATTTGTGTCTTGGGAAAAACTGATGACTTAATGCAGTGTGAAAGACAGGGTCATTGAAGGGAAGGGAGGGGATGCTTAAATTTCATCAGATCATCACCTAGTTGTAACAGATTTGCCTTAAAATAGTTTCTGAAGACAGAAGGGTTTTACGATAAGTCGGGATTTACCCTATTAGTAAATATTATTAAATGGTAGCTGGATTTGGACAAATGCTTGGCAACTACAGGTGTAGCAGGTGTAGAGCATAGAGGGGTTATACTTGTGATGACTATGTCCAATATTTCTGATTCCTTAGTCAGGATGTGAACTAGTTGGTCTAAAGAGCTAGGATTTATTAAATATAGGAAGCCTTATGCATACTTAATTGTAGTAGTGTTGGTTTCACACTTAATGGAAAGATAGCTAAAATTCTCTGGGTGAGTAGAATGGAGTTCAATGTAAAAGGACTCCAGTTTGTCTTAATATGCCTCATTGGTTTCAGATGACATGGGAGGGATGCTAGTTGGTTGTACTGTGGTACAGTAAGATATGGAGGAGCTCAAGGTCAGTCTTATTGTATGAGTCTGGATATGATTTGATTTCCTAGGAATATGGACATGCCCCCTCCAAAACACAGTTGATTTCAATGGCGGGTCTGAAAGAGTTGCTGGCATTGAAATACAGCACTGCAGGGGTGCTGTTAATACATTGAAACCATGTTCTAATAAATATGCAGATATTAATAATTTTTCTTAAAATATTTTATTGAAGAATTTATGTTTTTGAGAGAAACAATTCATACTAAAACAATTTTATAACATTTGACATTAATATAATTAATATAATAATAATAATAAAAAGAAAAAACAGGATATAACTATTTACAATGTATACACTAGGTCTGAGATCAAGATTATAAAAAATGTATCAAGACAAAATTTGAGAAAACAGAAACAAGGCTATGTTATTTAACAAGATGAAGAAACTAAGTCTGTAAGAGGCAAAACCTTCAACCAAAGTATGTTCTTTAGTTTGTTGGGTTGTTAGATCCCCAGTGAATTCTCCTCAATTCCCTCTTTATCGTGCTTCAAAAACAAATTGAAAGTGTTCCTCAGAACACACTGGTTATGCCCCTGTACTAAACCTGACTAATTATATGTCTCTAACTACTTTGTTCTTCCTACCCCTTCATCTCATTAGCTGTAATTTCCTTCCTTATTAACCACAATACTATCTCCCTCTAGAACTTCTTGTTTTGTACTATCATGCTATCTTATGCCTGTACTCTCCACTGCTGAATTTTACTGTGATAACCAGTAATATGAATTGTAAATATGATTTTGTTTTTGTTAATGTTACCTTATTTGTTATCTTGTTAATATCATTGTTATATCTTGGAGCTTATCTCCCCGAGCCACTACTGAAAATGGACATGCATCCAATTAGACTAGCCCGGTCAACAAATGTAAAATAAAATAAAATAAAATAAAATAAATAAATTCTTCTCTCCTTTGTTGCAGTTTCTTTGATAGCTGTGTCTTTTAGAAGAGGGAGAAAGTCTCCAAACTTTGATTCAGTAGGAGTCTTTCAATTCCTTGTAACATTTTTCTAGCCACAGCAAGTATTGTTCATGTAAGAAATGAATAGTCCTTTGTTTTAATTGGTGTGTATCTAGAATAATCAAGAGAACCATTTCTTTTTTTTAAAATGAAGCTATCTTTCCACAAAGCTTTAAAGAATTCTTGGACTTTTGACCAAAAATTACACACCATAATACACTCATAAAATATATGTGACCAATTAGCCTTTAAGTGATTTTTACATCTCCAACATTCAATATTAGCTTCCTTTCTCATTTTAGCAGTCCTTTCAGGGGTTAAGAAGGTTTTAAACAAAAATTTCCAAGTAAATATACTACAGAAAATTGTCCAAGAAGAGTTTTTGCTGTAAGACAAATTATGTTTTTTTTTGTTTGAGCAGAAAAAAATTACATGTTCTTTAGAGAAAAAAGTTCCAAAATTTCTTATTTAAATTAAAATCATCTTTAGCTATTATTAAATGCAATTTAAAAATTAAATTATCAAATTTTCTACAGTTATAGACAATGTCAAATAAAATTTGTATCCCTTCTGGCATCACTATACAACCTGAAATGTATAAAGGAGAGAATCTAGTTTGCATACAAGTTAAAGTTTATTGTAAATAAATTGCATCTTTATTGTTGAATTAAACTCTTGACAAATAGTATCGATTGTCTTGACTGTATTTCCTTCAGTGTATTGAAAACCATAATAAAAATGTTATTCTTTCCAGGAGTTATGTGCTTGCATTGGTACATTTTTTGTATATTTTTTATTAAAGAAAAAGGAATAAGGGATTCAAACCAAAATTTATTTTTCAAGTTTAAGAATATTATTTTCTTAAGTATTATTAGTATTGAGTTTACATAATTAGAAATAGATGGAGAATATATACTTACTTGAATATGGTTACAGATATGAAACCAAAAGGAAGTCTATAAATTAGAATTTATTAATCTATTGAATTAATATTTTGTATTGAACAGATGAGAATGTAAATTTTTCCATTTAGATGTAAAATTATTATTTAACCAATTCAAGATCATCTTTATACCTGCTGTTTTAGAATACATTTCTATATTTGGAAAATGTATTCATCCTATACACCAATATCTAAAATAATAATTTATGCTCAATCTAGTTTTGTTAGGGTACCAAAGGACATTTAATAGTAATTTATTTATTGTGTTTATTTGTTTTTATTATTAGGTGGCAAAATAAGGGATTGTGATATATGTAATAATTTTGGAAATAATGTAATTTTAATAATTTCAATCTATCTTCAAAAGATATATAAACTTTATTCCAAGAATTAATTAGATTACTTAAAGAGATTATTATTTTTTCATAATTATAATTAAAAGTCTCATCTGTATTATTATTACTCTGTATTATTACAAATATGGATTCTGAGGTATGATATATTAGTAGATACATTACCTAATAAGTGATTATCTATATTTGTTGAATTATTTTTCTTTTCTTTATAAGATATTTTAGAAATATTAAAATGCAAGTTTGGCATTTCTTTGAAAGTTAGTTATTATTTTTCAAGTTCTATTAATGCTTCAGGAGAGGTATTAATAGTTAAAAGAATATCATCAGCAAATTTCACAATTTTGGAATTATATTCCTTATTAAACTCTATACCTTGAATTTTTGTGTTTGAATTAATAAGAATTACAAGTAACTCAATAGCTAAGTTAAATAATAAAGGGGAGAAGGGACTGTGATGACCCACCACTGGAGCAGTAATTTAGAAGTTTCAATCCTCACCACTGGACCAGTGGAGGACATACACTGGAAAGATGACAAGTACACACACAGTATTTCCAGATGCAGCTCTCTGCATCAAGTGCAATTTCCTTACGAGCAAACAAAAACCATAGTAAGTCTGGAGTTCACCTCTTAGTCTTTCACAGGATCCCCAGTAAGAGTCCCCACCGGCACAGCTATAGAGTTGAGTCCTAAGCCAGGGTTCCAAGCCAAGTCAGCCAACACTCTCTCTGTCCAACCAGTGCTCCTTGTCCCTGCTGAAGTAGCTGACACACACACACACTCTTGGAGATTAGTTTTATACACACATACCTGGGAAAGGCTGACACAGGTTTACTAGCTATGCTCTCTTCTGTCCAGACTATAAGGTAGATTCCATTGACACCAGAACCCCTTATGAGCTACTTTAAGGCCCTTAACAAATAGTGTCCAATCTTATTGTGTAATATTAATATTAATACAAATGACAGTATCACCAAATAAACATTCAAGTACTCTCAAAACTTAAATATCTCTACACAGATCACTACAATGAAATGTTTTAAATATATTTAGCAATAAATAATAAAAGAGCAAGACAATGCTGAATATATAGTCACAGTGACATTAGCGTTCAAAACCACAGGAATTATTTAAAACAACAGTGCAAGATAGTCTCAAATAAATAAAGAAAAACATCTAAACTAAGCTTCACTATACACCTGACTGTATCTAAGACAATTACTATACCCTAGAAATTTACTTCATTAGAGCAAAGTAGATGTGGTAAATGGATCTTCTAGTTGTTGTCAGGTCCAAGACAGAATACAGAATGCTCTGTCTCACTAAGAGACTTCTCAAATTAATACCTCAAATATTGCTGCTGGGATGGCTTGCAGAATGACATCACTTCTTGCCATCTGACTCTAGTTTCCAGGAAAAAAAAAACACTGCTGGAAGCTGGCAGTATTTAGCATCTACCTGTGAAAATACATAGACCTCAGATCTTTGGTAGATGGTGGAAGTCATAAAACAATTGCATTCCTTCATGCTTTCAAGACTAGTAATTAATTCACCCTAAAGACAATACAAAAAGCTTCTCGGTACAGAAACTGTTTCTCTAGCTGCATTTAAAACTAAAAGATACCATCTATTATTGCATAGCCTATAAAGTAATTTAATTTCAGCTATTTTTCTAACATTTGCTAGACTGAAATTAACCTCCTGTATTCCAGTTTCTACTGTTAAAATATATACATTTAGACAGTTACAATAGTACATGTACATTTCTGTTTTCTTCCAGTAGGGCACACTCTGGATGCATTTCAAACACAAACACTTTATGAAAAACATTTTCAACACACATGTCTGTACAAACCAGTTTGATATACATATGACACACAGTTCTACTACAGTTGCAACACAAGCATCTTATATAAATAATGCTGATATTCACAAATGACATAATCATTTACAAAATTCCAGGTGGCTGTGCTGGCAGTATCTCCTTCACAGGGACAACTTTGTTTTGCTGCTTTTGTTAAATTTATAAAATTTGAGATTTATGGATCAAATGTCTCTTATCCTTTGTTGTTATTGTAAATAGCTATTAACATTTTAGGGGGAAAATCAAATTAATGTAAAACTTCAAATAAGTAATTTAAGTCAATTGAATCAAATGTTTTTTTTTTCAATATCTAAAGTAAAAAATAGCAATTCATTTTTTTGTATTCATCACATCAATCAAAGTAATTATTTTTTTAATATTGTCAGAAGTTTGTCTTTTATGAATGAATCCAGATTGGTCACAACTATTTTTTTCTGGTAAAATCCATTTCATTCTGTCTGCTAATATGGACATGAAGATTTTATAATCTACATTAAGTAGCAACATTGGTCTATAAGAAGAACATTCCTGAGGGTCTTTGTCTTCCTTAATAATTGGAGTAATTAAAGAATATGTTTTGAACCTCAAGTAAAATGCTATGAAAATGTTTTAAAACTCTGAGGAAATAGTTTATATAATTCTGAATTAAGTCCATAATTTCATGGAATTTATTAGTTTTAATAATTTTACTTATTTTAGTTATCTCTTGCAGGGAAATATGTTTAAATAAAATGTTTTTTGTAAGGAGTAGATTTTTTTAAACTAAAGATTTATCAAAATTAGATAGTAAATCATTTCCAATATTCATTACATTTTGATTTAAGGATGAGTAATGCTTTCTGAAAAATTCTAAAATGCCTCTAACATCTGAATTAAATTTATTTGTTAACAGTTTATATATCTTTGATAATAATATTACCTGTTTGAGATTTGATACTTTTGGATACATATTTTAAGTGTTTAGGAGATCTTGAATAAGATGTTAACTTAAGTTTTTCTAATGCCATTTCAGTTTTATTAGATAATTATTCATTATATTTATTATTTAGTTTTATTATTTCAGATTTCTTACTTCCCCTTTTATTTTCATCATTTTTTTTATAATTTCTTTCAATTTAAAGTGGATGTCTCTAACATTTCTTTATTCCATTGTTTTACTTTATGTTTGTGCCAGGAGATTGTTCTACTATAAACACACACACACACACACACACACACACACACACACACACACACACACACACACACACACACACACATGCACCACCACCAATTTGAGGTTGTTTAATCCCTGTTTTACATAAAATAATTACCCCTCTTTTTTAGATTTATAGGAGGAATGTGAGAATGTGCTAAGACTGTATACTTATTACAAGTCCAAAATTGATTACCTGCATCTAAAGTGAAATGTGTATCTTGAAGGAATGCAATATTTGGTTTGTTAAGTTCTAAATATTTTAGAAGATTTGCCTTTTTTTTAAGTATTTAAACCATTAACATTTAATGATTATAGATTTAAATCCATATTTTAGAAATGAATAAAAAGAAATAAAAATAATTATAATCTTGAATTTTAATGTATATATGAAAAAAGAGATCTCAGGCTGAAAACAAATAATAATAAAAACAGATAACCTATTTCCAAACCAAAAAAGAAAAAAAAAAACTACACATGGAATAACAAAGTTTCCTAGTCTTTCATTGAGGAAACCAATTCTCAAGACTAACTCTCATCCTGTGTCCAAAAAAAGAAAAGACATATTCTATTGCATCTTAATGGGACTCTATAATATAATGGGAACCAATTGTATCTAATAAATTATATATACTAAAATGTGTACATAATATCCATCTATATCTGTGTGTATGATGTATGGATATAAAGGTAGTAACATGTATGTGCCATTATGTTTTCATTTTAGAAGCTTTCTGTAAAATTAATGTATGTGTTCTAAAATTCAAATGTTGTTATATAATTTCTGTCTAAATAAATATTAATTATTATTTATATCAATATCCACTCCTCTTTTGCTTCCAAAAAAAACTCTTAACAAAATTATTGAGGAGTAAAATAAAAACAAGATAAATATATGGATTTAAGTATAAATATTATGAATAGTTTTCATGTCTTTTATCAAGAAAAATTTATATTTAATAGAAAGTAAATACAGTAACTAGAATGCTGTATATGCAAGACACTGTCTAGTGTTTATAAGTATAGACCTGAATTAATTTTCATAGTACTGATTGAGTCTGTATTGAAATAACATACTAAAAATCTATAAAAATTACAATACATGAATTAGAATGTTGTATATGTAAGACACTTTCTAGTATTTATAAGTATAGACCTGAAATAATTTTAACAGTACTGATTGAGTCAGTATTGAGATAACATACCAAAAATTTATAAAAATTACAATATAGTACATTTCCATCCCTCCCTAATTTTATATAATTAAAATATACTAATAATGTCTAATAAACTTATATTAAAGTTCAGAATGTATTCTCTTCACACAAAGATGTCATGTGTAGGAAAACACATAGGTTCATAGGTTCATAAGTGTGTACTAGGTAATTGGCACTGGAGCCTTTACAAGCCTAGCCCATAGGATTACCCTGGCATTGTGCCACCCGACCTTGATTCCCAGTGCCTCTGTCAAATAGAACCACTGGAGTTATCACCGGGGTAAATTTTCTGTAGAATAAACTACATTGAGACATTCGGGACTGCAATAATGATGTGGCATTTACCTGGAGAACCAATAAGAAGAAACGCCCCATGCAAGCCCATTCATGGGAATGGAGGGAGGAGCTACAGCGTAATGGCAGCTCAGGAGTCAGTTCTGAAGTATCCATTGAATGGGAAAGTGATTCTGAAGATTTTCCAGGTTGCCGGCTGCACAAGATTCTCGGTATATGAACCGGACATTTTGGAGGGGGCAGAAAACTGAATATGGGGACTATAGAAATAACAAAAGAACAAGAACAGCCCCAGAGTCCACAGATAACAGCCATATGAGGGACAGTCTTCTACATATCACAGGTATAATCGAGTCCGGTGGAATTAACCAAGGGACTAAGCACACAGTATGTAATACTGTTAATGTTGGGAACAAAACTAGTTATGTTATTAATCTGTCAGGTTATATGCTTAATGACATAGAAAGTGAAGTGCTTAATAAGGTTTTAAAATTTGTACCCACTGTTGTTCCTAGATTACATATGCTTAAAAATATATGTTCTGTTTAGCTTGGAAATTGCATTCACTTTTTTTTTTTTCAATGTAACAAAATTAAGAATCAAAAAGTGAGAATTAATTCTGAGGAATGTATATCAAAGGATGACAGTTTTTATTCTTGTATATCAGAATTAGAGGATGATACTGTGTATACTGCATATTCAAAGTTCGATACTTCTAATATTGTGCTGAAAAGTCAGTTTGTGCCACCTTTTAATCATATGGGGATAGTACTATTTTCCTTTATGGTTGATTTTGCGTTAGAAACATTGTATAATGATTATTTGATGAACAGGAATTCCATTCAGTATAATCTTATAAAATTAGAGTGGCAAGCATTACAGGGACTTAGTAAAAATTGACAACTTATATTTAAACCAGCAGATAAAGGAAATAAAGTTATAATAATGCATTTTTCTCAGTATGCCAAGATGTGTTATGACCATTTAAATGATGTCACTACCTATAGAAGGAGCTGTATGAAGGAATATGAGGAAGCCATTGGTAAATATTTGGACCTTTTGAATAAGGGTGTTAGAGTGGGCTATTTCTCTAATGATGATGTTAAAAACAAATTTGGTGTACAGGGGTGTGAAATTGCTAAATTTTACTGTCTGCCCAAGATTCACAAAAATATGCATAACCCTGCTGGACGTCCAATTGTTTCAGCATGCAAATATTTTCTAAATAGTATGGGCAAGTTTTTAAATAATTTCTTGCTGCTATATGTTACCAAACAGTGTTCATTTATTAAAGATAGTTACGATTTCTTAGAAAAAATAAAATTTATATCATGGTCAGAGGAAATGTATTGGTTAACTATAGATGTTAAAAGTTTGTACACCAATATTGAACATAGATATGGACTTGGAGCATTAAGAAAAGCATTAGGGGATAGCCCTTTAACATATTATATTATTGAATTATTTGAGTTTTGTTTAACTAATACATTTTTTGAGTTTGATGACAATATATTCCATCAGTTACTGGGTACGGCAATGGGGGCAGCTTTTGCCCCATGTATGCCAATATGATGATGGGTCAGTTTGAGATGGATTATTTGTATAGTTTAAAAATTTTTCCAGAACATGTAATACAATATTATAGGTACATAGATGATTTAATTTTTATTTGTAAAGGGGGTTATGAAAAAGTTATTAATTTTATTGATGAACTTCAGAACAATCCATTTGCTTTAAAGTTCGATGGTGTACAAACAAGTAAATCAGTAACATTTCTAGATATTTGCCTAACTGGGGAAACTAATGGAAAGATTATAAGTAAAATACATAGCAGATTTGTGGAGGGTATACATTTTCTTGTAGCAGACAGTTGTCATCCACCCCATTAAATAAATTCTTTACCCTATGGGGAATTCCTTCGGGTTCAAAGACTTTGTAACAATGGCCTAGATTTATTATGTGAGCTTAATATAACAGCTAAATTATTTATTGAAAGGGGCTATTGTAAACAAAATGTATATGCTTTGATGAACAAAGCTAAAGGGAATCTTCATAGACAAATAAATAGACCACAAATATGGCAATCTACTAATATAAATAATAATGAAATGTCCAATTTAAGAAAAAATTATGTCGTCACTACTTATGACATTTTATCTAGTGAAGTAAAAGGTGTGATTAAACATTATTTGAATTTTCTTTTAAAGTTTAAAGAACTTTCTGAGAAAATGAACAAGGTACCCATATTTTCATACCGTAAGGGTAAAAACATTTGAGATATATTAGTACACGCTAATTTCTCCACCCCTAACTGCAGTATTGATCATATGATTAGTATAGTAGGCACATTTCCATGTGGAAGATGTAGTGTATGTAAATATGTGTGTAATACATTCAAGTATATTCATGGAATCTCTTTTAGAGCAAACCATAAGTTTTCATGTAATACCAAAGGTATAATTTATGCTATAAAGTGCCCTTACAATATGTGGGTGAAAGCAAGAGGGCTTTTAAGCTTAGAATCCAAGAACATGTTAGGGACATTAAAAATGCTAAGCCTGAAAGCCCTCTTGCAATACATTTTGAAAAATATCATAATAAAAGTCCAGATGGTTTGCTGTGTACTGTATAAGACTATATTTGCAGAAAGGGATGTAATTTGGATGTAAAGAAAAGGCTTTTGTATAAAGAGACTGTTTTTATTGTAAAGTATGGGACTTTAAGTCCAGTAGGTATTAATGTGGAATGTAATTGGAAAGTTGTTTTAGTTTAATTGAAAGTAATTATGTAATTAATGATAATTGGTTGTGCTATAAATACTTGGGTATTTCTTGTGTCTTTTATTCTCCTTTGAAAGATCTAAGCCAAGGCACTAGGGATATTTTATTAAATTTTCTACATTGGATTCTGGTTGTGTCATTTTTCCTGTTTGGCCAGAAGTGGTGGATGTGCTTTGTTGTTGCTGTAGCCCATAGGATTACCCTGGCATTGTGCCAGCTGACCTTAATTCCCAGTGCCTCTGTTGAATAAAGCCACTGGAATTGTCCCCAGGGTGAATTTTCTGTTTCCCATCCACTCATCAAGATTTCTCTTGAAGAGGGCCAATGAGGTGCTCTGCTTGACATGTATGGGAAGTCTATTCCAGAGCATGGACAGTCTCTGGGTTATGAACCTGTCCCTCCAGCATGTTTTGTTCATTGTGGTAATGAGGTTGAGGTCTCTGGAGCATGTGGTGCGAAGAGATTGGGATTTCTTTAGATGTAGCATTTCTAACAGAGCTGGGTCAGACATCAGTTTGTAACTCAAGCAGAGATCACCTCTAAGCAGGTGATATGAGACAGAGAATAGTTGGAGTTTTTTGAGTCTGTCCATATAGGACAAGTGTTTCAGTCCTAGGATCCTCTTTGTGAGGTACTTTTGTGGCCTCTCCAGTTGTTGCAGGTGTCTACTGAGGTATATGCCAAATGAGGCATTGTACTTGATGATTGGCCTAATGAGGGAAGACTAGAGGGAGACAATGACCTCTTTCTTCCTGGATGCAAAACCCTTAGTAATGAGATGTGCCACAGAAGGACTTTCTGACCACAGTGACAATGTGGTGGTCAAAAGAGAGGCTGCTGTTAACCTGTGTTCCCAGATCTCTTATAACACCTTCTGTGCTCAGTGGACTATCATCGATGTGGTAATTCAAGGGAACTGTTTTTTTTTCCAAGGTGATGACGACACATTTTTTGGCATTGAACTTAAGGCCATGTCAACATCACTTGGGGAGTTAATAATAGCTCCCAACTTGCAATTGTCTGTGAACTTTGTCAGCCAGAGTCCCTTCATGTTGGCCTGGACTTCAGAGAAGTAGATACCAAACAGAAGAGGACCCAGGACCAAACCCTGTGGGACTCCACTTGTGACTGGTCTGCAGTCCGACTTGGAGTCAGCTACTTTCACACTGTGGGTTCTATCTGTGAGCCAGTTTGCAACCCACTTAGTGATATAGGGGTTGATGCCTAGCTTAGTGAGTTTTTCTATGATTCCTGAGTAGGGAATGGTATCAAAGGCCTTGGCCAGATCAAGGTAAGCTGTATAAGCCACCTTGCCTTCAGCCATAGCTCTGGTGACTGACTCAAAGAAGTCAACCAAGTTGAGCAGGCATGATCTACCCTACACAAAACCAAACTGTGTAGGATCCAGAGTGTGGAGATTCCCTATATGCTTATTTATTAGGTACATGCTGATGCATTCCATAGCTTTGCATATCAGACTTGTCAGGCTAATGGGGTGATAGTTACCAGGGTCTGTAGTCACTCTTCCTTTGTGGAGAGGGATGACTGTAGCAGTGTGCCATTTGGCAGGGACAAAGCCTGAGGTGAGGCTGTGATTGAACACGGCACACAGGTGAGGTGCCAGTTCACTCTGTAGTTTATGTAGAACACAGCCAGGGATATTGTCAGGTCCCATAGAAGCTGTATTCTTGGCCTTGGACAGTGCTGTTTTAACCTCTGCAGCAGTAATACTGGGTGCCTGTCAATCTACTGGTATTGTGATTGGTCCTTTAGGAGGGGAGAGAGGGGTAAGGTTGGCACTGAATCTTTTGGCCAGTATATTGGCAATATCTGTTGGCTCAGTATAGGAGGTTCCATTGTGCAGTAGCTCAGATCAAATCTGGGTATTGCTGTGGAAATTCTTTACATAACTATAGAAGGCCTTGTGGTTGTCTTTACTATCTGCTGCAATTCTGTTTTCATAGCTAGCTTTAAAGGATTTGATGAGGGAGCTCAACTTTTTGTTGAGGCTGATAAGAGAGTTTTTCCAGTCTTGGGACTTTACTTTATTCTGCATCAGCCTCCTCCTTCTGTTGTAGTGTTTGTTTATGGCAGCGGACCATCAGATTGGCTTCCTTTTTTTTGGAGGAGAGCATCTTGGTTCTATTGGGTATGGCGAGATTGATGCATTTGTTTACGTGTTTGTACAATGCACTGGTGTATGACTCAGCTGTCATGCAACTATTCTCCATTTGCATGGATGCCGTGAAGTTAGCCACCTCTGTTTCTAGGAGCCCAAAGTTAGCTTTGGAGAAATTTTTCATGGTGGTTACCTTTGTCGGGGGGAGAGGGATGTGGATTTCCAAGGTGATTAGTTTGTGGTTGGATCTAAGCAGGGAGGAGTTAACTACTGGTGTAAAGCAGCGGTTGCCCATGTTAGCAATGACCAGGTCAAGGATGTTGCTACCTCTAGTGGGGGTAAGAACAAGCTGGTCAAGGGCACTGAAATTAATTAATTCCAGGAAACATTGGGCAAGTGTATTGGTACATGAGTAGTTTTCCCAGTTAAGGGGTTGTTAAAGTCACCCAGTATGAGAGTGTTAGGTTGGACCCTAATATTCTCCAGGGTGCTTAGGAATGCGAAGTGAGAGTCTTGGGACATGGTTGGGGACCTGTAGCAGGCTATGACCTGAATTATTGTCTTACCCAATGTTAGCTGCACCTGAAGTATCTCAGATGTGGTATGTTGAGCTACCAGTCTAGAGGTGTGTGCATCCTTTATGAATATAGAAACACCACCATCTTTGGAGCTTCGGTCCAAGTTCTGTGGCCGAAAGGTGTGGAATGAGTTATAGCCTGGTTGTGCGGGGGTGTTTTCTGCTGCCTTGAACCAGGTCTCTGTTACAGCACAAATGTTGATGTTCTCCATTTAAGGAGTGCTTTGAGCGAGTGCATTTTCAGATTTAGATTTCTAGCATTGAACAGCATGACCCTCATATTGCATTTGTTTGTAGCTACATAATCCAAGAGCTCCTCCATGTCTCTTTTCATGTAGTCCATGGAGGTATGTCTCAGATCATTCACACCCAAATGTACAATGACAGAGTCATATTTGTACCTGTTTTTGAGGGACATGAGTGCATGCATTATGTGGCAGATCCTGGCACCTGACAGGCAGCTGACTGTTACTTTTCCCTAATGCAACCTAGTGAGACATCAGTGTGCCTCACTATCGAGTCACCTATGACTAGTATGTTGGGCATGCTGTTTTGCCTTAAGGGCTTTGGTTGAGTGGCATACTGTTTAGGAGAGTTATGTGTCTCATGATTAGTGTTGTGTTGTTGTGGTCAAGTGCATTTCTGCCTTGGAGGTCTCTGCTGTTTGGGTAGATTTTTATTGAGAGCATTCGCGAAGGTGGGTGGTTTGCGTTTTTATGTGAAGGCAGTGCTGGTGTGTGTTCTGGAGGGCTATCTGTTCCATGTTGTGTGGTGCAAGTGTTGACCTTCTCCTCTTGACCAGCTATTTCGGTCTTGGCTGGAGAGTGCGTGGCTTCCAGTTTGGATATATAAGTGCATCTTTAGCAAGTCTGAGTTTTGGGAGGTAAGAGGAGAGGGTTGTCAGTGTACATGAGGCAGTTGCTACATTGACTTAGGATGCCTAAGTTCACCAGTTTAATAGGAGAAAGTACAGGGAACTGACCTTTAGACATACCTGGAGGAGTGGGCATTAATAATAAGTACTGGAGCTGTTTCCTTGCAGAACTTTTAGTGCTGGTAGCACTTGTGTGTGCTACAATAATTGCTACAAAACATATAATTACATTTGTTATATAACAAATAATGATATAATGCACAAGGACATTAAATTTTATGTATGTGAGCATTTTAAGACTGTCACTAAAACATTGTGTGAATTTGATAATTCCATTTCCATGATATCCTTGCTTTCAAAATAGTTATAAAAAGATTAATTTACATTAGTTTCATTACTTTAATGAATACTTTAAGAACTCGCATCTGTTCAGATATCATATGCATGAACCATCTTGAAATACTGTTCATATAGTGTCCTTGTATATGTATTTTATATATATATATATATATATATATATATATATATATATATATATATATATATATATATATATATATTCACACACACACACGCACACGCACACACGCTACTGCGCACACACACACACACACACACACACACACACACACACACACACACACACACATGCACACGCACACACACACAGACACACACACACCAACACATGTTCACATATATATGCATACATATAAATGCATTTGTGAACAATTTAATATACATTGTCACAAGTTTTGTATACTTCCAAGTATCCTAACAATTAAAAAATGCAAACTGGGCTGTTAAGTCTTGTATATATGTAGATGTTTAAGTACATTAACCATTAAAAGGCTGTTAATATTAAGTACATTGTTTATGAAGTACCACAGGACTCTGTAGTCTTTGTGTTCACAGAGATCTACAAAAGCCATTGTAATATCCCCAGCTTGAAAAATGAATATGAACAGTTTGTATGCCATCTATACCTCCCCAGTAACCCTTGTGATTTCATAGATATAGCTTAGTTTTCTACTACTGCTCTCTATTCCCTTCTAATTTACAGTCCTTAGTAATCTGATACTATTCTCCCTACTCCCTCCTCTACCTATCTGTTCCCCTCACATTACTATTTGTAAAACTAACTTATATGTCTGTAATTACTAACCATCTATAACGCTTCTTCTGCATCTTATCTACCTTTGCCTGGACCATATGCTCTTCTATACTCACCCTTATCTTTTAATCCTTCGCTTATAGACTTTTCTTTCTGTACTACATCTGTTCATCTGTTCCATCTTTTCCTGCATATCTTTTGAAACTAATTTGTATTATTATACAATAGCTTATTCTTTACAGTGAATATGATTTTTGTATTATGATTTTATTTTCTGCATAACTTGTGCTTTTGAATTTTACACTTTGTAATGTGGAGCTCTGCAAGCTTTGAATTTTTCTTTTTTATACTTCCAAATTTGTGTTTTGACTTTTTATACTTTATTTTTACTATGGAGTTTTTCTCCCCGAGTCTCCACTGAAAAGGGGCACTAGCTCAGATGGACTAACCCAGTCAACAAATGTCAAATAAATAAAGAAATATAAGCATTTATGTGAATAATGGTATCATATGTTAATTCTCACTGAAAAACTATGCTCCACTCAATAATAACTTCAGAGGATCACATAAGCAGGTTTCAGTTTGTTTCACCCAAACATATATCAATCAACATAGATTTGGAAGTCAAAAACAATATAATTTAAAGTATTGCATTGAAAGTAATTATTTCATGCCTGTTACTAAAAAAGATCTTGTTAAGTAAAATAAAATTATAATTTCTCATTTCAGTGTATAAAAAGGATAAATGTATGTAATTTATATCATTTTTGTAATACAAATAGGAAAAACTCCTTCCATACACACTCCTGTTTATTTTTATCAAAATCTAAATTCTGCAGCATCAATATTCCAGTTACTAGTTATAGTAATAGGACTTTCAACCTTGTGAATAGAAAGAAACTGTGGCAAGTTGTATATTACTAAAACTACTATAATAACCAAAGATTCAAATCTCAGCAATTTCCAAAAGTAACATCTTTAGAGCAGGGGCTAAACAGATATGTGAATATCCACCAAATGTTATCATGCAGTATTATGTAATTAAAAGAAAATAAAAAAAATCAGATGTATATATGTGCTCAAAGGTCATGAGGATCTATTTATTTTAATTTCTTATGGTTTAAGTATGCATAATTTTTGTGGTACCTATTAGGCCATAAGGTGGACAAGGTACTGTGCTGGAATAAAATTCTAGCAAGATTTAAAGTACCCCCCATGTATAAAATTGTGCTACTACAATGTGTATATGTTGTTTCTTTTCTTTTGTGTACCATGGCACAATGTTATGTATTCTGTCAGAATTTTGTGCAGTACAAATATTTACTAAATAAAGAATGCACATATAATAGCTTCTTTATGCCTGTTTTCTGTGAGTGTATTATTTTATTTGATCTTTGTATTTTATACAGGGTGTAGACAGTGGCAATGGCATAAAATAATAAATGGAACCCATCATTATAAACTCTCCTTTTTTGCTTACTTGAGAATGTATATGCCCCAATTAAAAAAACAAATAAGTATTGACTGCATGAGGTATATATTAATCTTTAAATTAATAGTTTGAAACTGATACATATTATAAGGCATTGCATAAAATGAAATTTGTTCTTATGTAATGGCATATGAACTTAAAACTTCAGACTGTGTGAGAGATGTACTACTACAGAAATATTTGCAATTGCATAACTGCAGAATTGTACAAATATGCATACTGCTTATTTGCATATTTTCATAGCCAAGTGCATAATGAAAGCAACACTTTCTCAAGAGACTGTTAGGAAGGAAATGAGCTCACAGTTATCTGCATAAAGCACATCCTGCACCATTAAAACAGCTCTCATTTGAAATAAGTTCCTTAGATCTCTGTGTTGATAGTAAAACTATAAGGTGATAAAACTCATCATTTAAACATGGTTTATTTGTTAATTTGTTACTTGGTAACTGGGAATAATGACTAGTCGTAATATCCTTTTCTAGCCAAGAAATGTAATATCCTTTTTACAATTTGTTTTTCTACTATGAAGATTTTTTCCATTTTACTGCAAAGCTCTGAGGTATATACAAGAAATGTGCACCCGAACACAGCCCATCACTATCATACTAGCATATGTAGCTGTATCCCCCACCGACATACAATCTCCAGCCTAAAACACATAAGTGAACAACTATCAATGTCTCCGATCATTAATACATAGTGAACCAAATACACTGTTCCTAAATACAAAAAGTTCATTGAGTAATTCCCAACTGTCTAACAAAGATCTGTCATCTCAGAGACAGTTAAATAGTGGGAAAACTTACCCATGAGCTCAAGTTCTCAATCTTCAAAAGCATCTTTCAAACACAGCTGTCACACACAATATCAACCAGTAGTTGCTTTCATCTGCTTCTCATAAATGGAACATCGGTCGTTCTTTCAATCCATCAAAATCCATACAATCATCAAGGCAAGACACCACCAATAGAAGTAAGAAAACAAATTAAGCAGGAAAGAGAAAAAATATAGCTCCACAGTCACCACGTACCTTTCAAACATGGAAGCACTAAAATATGCAGTCACCAGCAGTCTTACAAGAATCTCTCACACATACACATGAAATCTAACAAACGCACATAAAAAACTGCACACTCTAAGTCTAGATTCAAAGCATGGAACCCTAAAAGCAAATACTAAATATAAAAAACAATAATTTTGTCTTTACTCAGATTAAAAGATTAAAAAGAAAATGTACAAGGAAGTAATAACATTAGTTTAAAGTAAAGCCCTTCCATCTCCTGTTTAAGAACAATCATTACTAAAGGTTATTATATTGAAGGAAAGCATCTTCCAGGATATGTGAAAAAGTTACCTTGAATAATATAACAGGACATTTTCTACAAAAAAGCTCCAAACTTTAAACTATAATAGAAAAATACTTAGAAATGTATTGCTTATAAAAATATGATGAATATAATAGAAAAATACTTAGAAATGTATTGCTTATAAAAATATGATGAATATAATAGAAAAATACTTAGAAATGTATTGCTTATAAAAATATGATGAATTACTAATTTTCCTGTCAGAAGTTGTAATATACTGCAGAGGTCTAAAAAGAGCTGTTAATTTTGTGCCATCTTGGCTCTGCCCCTTCAATATTAATATTTTTGAGCTTTAAGAAAACCTGTAAGGAGTGCAACTTTGCATTTAGGCTTCTAACTTCGCTACTTTTATATCATTCTGATTGTGTTTGCCATATCATTAATTTCAGGAAACTGACCATGCCAAAAATGTACTATGGAGGAAAAAGTATTGGTTAATGTGTAAAAGCTATAAAGAATGAGGTGCAGGCCATCCCTAGTAATGCACGTAGGGCTGCCATTCATCTCATTCCAAGCTCATTTATACTGGACACGCATAGAATGAGAGCAATAACTAAGCCAATACCTAAAGCCAATGTTCTTTTGTTTGTATTCTGGCATCAGTCTTCATGATGATAGGATGCTGCTCAAGGCTATTTACATACCAACGTCAGCTGCACATTCTGAGATCTCTGTCATGTCTCTTTTCATATGATCCATAGGGGTATATCTTAAGTCATTCATGATCACAAGCACAATGACCAAGTCATATGTGTACTTTCAGTGAACAGACTTGAGGGCTCTAGTGACATGGTGAATTCTGGCAACTGAGAGACAGCTTATCATCACCCTACACTTGTTTATCCTAGTGAAAGGTGCATCTGTGTATCTCAATATGAAATCATATATGACTAAGACATAACCAGACTTCATGGTTCAGCTTTGTAACCTTAAGACCATTACTCTGCTACATGGCTGACGTCTTTTTCCTCTTCTGCTGTTTAGTATGTCTCTGGATGCTGTTAACGTGTAAGTTTGAGGCTGAGTATCCTTTACTGCCAACCTACATCGTTGGAGCCTTTGAGATTTGGACAGGGATTTCTTATGCATTTCAGCATTAGTTGTCTTATTTGTTGAATGAGGGAAAGGTGGGCATGATTGTGTCAGGTGTGTGTCAGTACTGACAACCTATTGTATAATACTAAGTTTGGATAAGAGTCTGGCTTTCAAGTTTAGCAAAAGCTTATACATCTCACATAAAGATTCATCTAATGGAAGAAGCAAATAATTGTCAGAAAGCATGAAGAAGTTGTTAAATTGCCTAAAAATACCTACCCCTGTCAAGCTGGCTACAGAAGGTATGGGAGACTATGGCTTCATGGCTTATAGCATCTGGTGAGTAAGGAGTACACTGGTGATTTTGTTGTAAGGGAAGGGTGTTTAATTATTAATTAACAGAAGTGATGTCCGTTTGTGAAGTAAGACAACACCATAGAAATAAAAGTATAAAAAGTGAAGAAGCAATCTTAGGCATCACTCTGTCTATCCCCACTAGTACAGTTACATAGCCTTGTACTGTCATATAACTATTGTTGATGTTGTTTGTATATTGTGTTACTATTGTAAGACTAGTTTGCTGTGCTTGTATACTACTGTTTGCTGTGCTTGTATACTACTGTAATATTTTTATTGTACTATTCGGGAGCTTTTCTCCTCGGGTCTCCATTGAAAATGGGACAAAATCCCAGTTCGACTAACCCGGTCAACAAATGTCAATAAATATAAATAAATAAATAATAAGCAGGTATAAGTAAAGTAGGGTAGTACAGTCTACACAGAAGTAGGTACACAGATGCTGTAAAGTGACTTGGTGGGTACAAATTAATTAACACAACAAGATTATTGTAGTTAAAGAGTTCTAGGATTTTTAGAATTACAAGTCTGGCTCAGCTTACACACTAGAACAATGAAACACAATGAGTCAAAACAGCAGCAGGGGAACACTACAAAAATCTTGTAGCTTGTATAGGCTGTTGCTCATGTTCAAATATGAGTTCAGGCAAATAGCCTTGGAGAGGGAAATGGAAGGTTATTTTAGGTTTAGGGAGTGGGAAGTGAGTTACTGGTTTATGTTGCTGGAGGGGGAGTTTTATGTTTAGGGAGAAGTAGGGAAGTTTTATGGATATGGAGCCATCTGGTAGTTTAGTCATGGGTGGCATAAGGCTTCAGTGATGATCTCATTCATGAAACAAGCAAGTTGGTCACAAGTACCCGAAACTGCACTGATAAACCAAAAAAGGTACAAGCCAGATAGCCAGTCCCAGATGATTGTTTATTCTGCAAATCCATGAACCAACACTGATAAATCACACTGCATACCAAAGAACATTAACGTAGTATAAAATGTCCTAACGTTTTCGTCGTATCACTTCATCAGATGAATACCACAATCAAAATTGACTGTTTAAATAGAAGTTTAAAATGTTGACATCCAATGAAAATACAAAACCTTGTTTAAATTGTGACGTGTTTGAAATATTTTGTTAAATGTTAAAAATATACCATATATGTACATATTTAAAAGAACTGAGAATATTATTCTAAAAACTGAATGTTCACTGTCAGGACCTGATTTTATAAATCAATAAAATCAATAAAATAATAAAAAATTGAATAATATGTAAATGAAAGTGTGTCAAATATATGCAATAAAAACAGCTCCATCGGTTGGTGAAAGTAAAAAGCATTCTTAGAACATGAATATACTTTTCCAATGTTTCCCTGAGTTGTGATATGGATAACAAAAGTGAAAGCCATAACTGTTCAGTACTAAATCCTTAAAACATATTGTGAACAAATGTAATGTTAAAACATTTTTAAAAACAATAAATAATATAAATAATATAGATGCAAAGTAATAGTTTAAAAATATGAATAATATTGTATATGAGTGTATATGTGTATATTTTATAACTTAGCAGGCCTTAGTTTCAAAATTGGCTTTACAGATACCATGTCATTAAGGCCTGGGGGATGACTGGCATCTAAAACCAACTGCCAGTACAATTCCCTATATTCTAGACGGGTCTCCCAAAGACCATCCCTAGGGTTTATGGGTACTACCTCAATAACAAAGAACTTAAAATTAGCTTTCTCACAGGTTAAAGTATGTTTAAATAAAGCATTATTGTCATTCTTTTTCCTTATATCATAACCGTGTTCATAAATTCTTTGTTTTAACCATCTGTCAGTTTTGCCTACATAAAATGAATCACATGAGGCACATAAGGCTAAATATACCACCCCTGAGGTGTTACAGTTTGCAAACCCGTTTGTATTAATGTATTTGTTTCTACTTTTTATATGAAGGGTCTCAAGGTTCAATATATTACAACAGTAACCACAACTACCACACTTATGTGTCCCTTTCTTGTTGTTGTCATATACATTGTATAAATGCTTATGTGCACCCCCTTCCAAAATATTTTTTAAATTACGTCCTTTTTTATAAATATACTGCAAAGGTCTCTCAAAAATAACTTCTAAATCTGAAATTTTTGCAAATCTAGACCATTCAGTGCTTATTACTTTTTTAATTACATTGGTTTCACCCATATAAGTCATAGTAAAAGCATACGAAAATTTCTGCTCTGTGTTAACATGTCCTGAGTTTACAATTTCCGTGTTAGTAGTGGCCAATCTTATGCCTAAAATGGGAACAAATCTATTGCTCCTACCATCCTTTACTTGTGCATAAATTTCTGTTAACATTTCATTTGGATAACCTCTAGTTTTAAACATATCTATAATGATTTCACTTTCTTCTTCAAATTCCTTGTCCAAAGAGGTCATTCTACTTGCTCTAACTAGTTGACCTTTAAAGACCCCTCTCTTTTGGTGTGGTGGGTGGGCATTATTAAAATGTAAATAAGAGTTGGAAAAGGTTGATTTTCTGTGTATTCTGGACTTAAATCCATCTGTTGTTCTAACTAAATTAATGTCTAAATATACCAATTCATTGTCGTTAATTTGATGTGTGAACCTCAGAAAGTCAGTAGTTCCAGTAATATTTTATTTATTTATTTTTTATTTTATTTTTATTTTACATTTGTTGACCGGGCTAGTCTAGCTGGATTGATGTCCATTTTAGGAGAGGCCCGGGGAGAAAAGCTCCACAGTAAGGCATAATTTTACAAACATAGTAGTACAGAGGGTGTATTTAAAGACAGACTGTAGTACATAACATTTTCATAAAAGTCTAAAACTACTAGTAGCATCAACTGGAAAAAGTACATTAGATTCTTCTTTTAAACATCCATCCATCATAGTGGTATTGAGAATCCAAGATTAAAAGAGAAGTAAAGAAACAGTAAAAGAATATCTTGCTATAGCTAGCAGGAGAAAGGAAAAGGCATGGAACAAAAAGGATTAGTCAGAGTTAGAACAAGGGCAGAGCCACTGGGAGTAAAGCCATGATTTTATATGCTTCTTGAAAGTAGGTAAAGAGGTAATAGACATAAGTTCACTTGGAAGTTTGTTCCAGATGGGTGCAGTACAGTTGGAGAACAGACTATCCCCAACTTTGTTGTTGGATTTGTTGGAGGCAGCTAGTAGTTTGTTAGCAGAGCATAGGGAAGAGATGTTTTTATATGGGGTAATAAAGGAACAGAGAATAGTGGTATTAGTGGGCTGATGAAAGATTTTGTGGGTAATGGTCAGTTGCAGAAGTTGTATATGATTTTGTAATTCTAGCCAGCCTAGCTGTTTGAGATTAGAGCAATGGTGGGTACGAAATGGGGCTCCTGTTGCAAATCTGGCTATGTTATGGTAAGCTGTTGCTAGTTTGTTGAGGTTACTTTTAGTTAGGTTTGTATAGATTGGAGAGGCATAAAACAGGGTATAGAGTAGGTGGGTTTGTGCTAAAGTACTTCTGGCTGAGGGAGTGAGGAAGGGTTTAAGTCTGTAGAGAGATCCAAGTTTTCTATTGATTGATTTGATAGTTAAGTTAATATGGGAATCAAAGTTGAGGTTGTGGTCTATTGTGACACCAAGAAGTTTGGTCGTAGGATCAGGGGATATTATGGTGCCATTGTTAGAGGATATATTGAAGGAGAGAGAGGATGACTTATGTGATGGAGCAAATAGTAATAGTTTAGTCTTTTTTGGATTCAGTAAGAGGCAATATTGTTGGAACCAGTTTTCGGTTGCTGTGAAAGCTTTTTGAGTGATATTTTGAAGGTCATTAATGGAAGAAGCTGAGCATATGAGTGTTGAATCATCAGCATATTGAATACAGATTGATTGAGGAAGGGACTTATCTAGGTTGTTTATGAAAATAGAAAAGAGGAGAGGTCCAAGTATTGATCCTTGTGGTACACCTATTTTGATAGGAAGAAGAGATGATAAGTGATTTTCCCATCGCACTGCTTGTTGTCTATTATTTAAGTAGGAATAGAACCACTGGATAGCCTGAGAGTCCAAAGCAAGAGATTTCAAGATGCTAAGTAAGAGAGTGTGGTTGACCATATCAAAGGCTTTAGAGAGGTCTAAGAATAGAGCAGAGGACAGTAAGTTATTATTCCTATTTCTATTAATATGGTCAGTGAAAGACAAGAGCGCAGTAGTAGTACTGTGATGAGGTCTAAAACCATGTTGACTGTCTGCTAGGAGATTGTTTTGGAGGAGGTGATTAAGTAATTGCCTATGTATACATCTTTCCATGATTTTTGCTAAAGGGGAAAGTAAGGCTATGGGATGGAAGTTAGAGAGGTCATTTAAGTTGCCACCTTTATGTAATGGGATGATATGAGAGACTTTCCAAAGGATTGGGATACAGCCTTCTGTTATGGTACGATTGATTAAAATAGAGACAGGGAAGGCCAGTGGTTTGGCTGCAATCTGTAGGTATTCATCTGGAATGAGATCAGCTGAAGGGGTACAAGGTTTTAGCTTGGTAAGTAATTTATGAATGAGATCTGTTGAGACTGGTTGTAGTTTAAATGAGGGGGGATTATTGTTTAGGGAGTTGGGTGCTTGTATGGATGGTGGGGATAGGGATGAAGCTAGGGAATTAACAGTATCTTTGAAAAATGAGTTAAATACATCAGCAATTTGAATTGGGGATGTCTGAGTGAGGTTTGAGGGTGTAGGTGTTTTGGAGTTACCTGGGTGCAGTAATTTGTTGATACCTCTCCAGAATTTTTTGGGGTTTTGATGTTGTGCATATTGGACTTTTGAGTAGTAATTTATTTTATCAGTGGCTATCAGTTTCTTTGTTTGATTTCTAAGTTGTTTAAAGGTCACATGGTCAGCTGGGTTTTTGGTAGCTCTCCATTTGTCCCATGTTCTATTTCTATGTGACATTTTTTGTTTGGTTTCTTTGGATAGCCAAGGAGCAGGCTTTGTTTTGGTTCTTGTTACTCTTGTAGGGGCATGGTGGTCAAGGATTTGAAGGAATTTATTGTTAAAGTAAGAGACAGCTTCATCTAGAGGAATATAATATATTCAAGGAACTCTACAAATTTAGTTTCTGAGTCATCCCAGAATAAACAAATATCATCCAAGAAGCGCCCATATAAATTCCAACAACTGTAATATTCTGAGGAGAAAACATATTTTTTCTCCCGGTATAACATAACAATATTGGCATAAGTGGGCACACAATGTGCCCCCATTGCCACACCCTTTAACTGCTTAAAATATTCACCTTGAAAAAATATAAAATTGTTTTTTAACACAAGGTCCATTAATACAAGACATGAAATGTTTTAAAAGGAATAGTGTGAATGTCTGCTAGGAATTCTTCAAACCAAACCAGACCTGTATTGTGAGGAATACAAGTGAATAAATCTATCACGTCAAGAGTAATGAAACTTTTTGTGTTGATCAATGAACTGTCAATGCATCTTAAAAAGTCCCAGGAGTCTTTTAAAATGGTCTTGTTTTCCAAAATAACTGATTTAAGTTTAGAATCTATGTATTTAGCCAAAGGTGCAGTCACTGAGCCTTCAGCCAAAACTATTGGTCTCAGTGGAGGGTCAACTAAATCTTTATGCACCTTTAGAATACCAAAAATTGAAGGGACTTTTGGTTTTTCGACAGTCAAAAAATTATGTGTACTTAAATCAATCAATCCTTCAAAAAGTAAATAATTTAAACACAACTGTATTTTCCTGTAAGCTATGTGTATTTCATTTAATGACACCCTAGCATACGTTTCTTCATCATTTAAAATATCCAACATTTTACCCTCGTATGTAATATAATCCATGAAAACAGCACCACTACCTTTATCCGGTTTCATTATTCTAATATTCTTGTTGTCTCTACAGCCTTGTAAAATTTCCCTTTCTTCTATTATAAGATTGGGGGTTACTCTACTGAGTTTTAAATGCTCCCTCGGTTCTTTTTCCACTAGGGTTTCAAAGTTTATTAACTGAGGGTGTAAAGGTGGATTAAAAGTGCTTTTTCTGGTCAAAGGGTTTTTTACGTGTCTTTTTTCTTGGGCTGAAAAGAATATTTCCAAATTTTTTTGTCGAATAAACAACTTAAGGTCAACTAGTAAATTAAAAATATTAGTCTTAACCTTTGGTATGAAAGTGAAACCTTTTGAGAATAAAGCAAAGTGTCCTTTGCTAATCTCGGTATTGGTGTAATTAAAAATATTAAATCCTTGATAAGTACTAATATTACCATTCCTTAAAATTTCATTAGTAGAATTTACTTCCAATAATCTTTTTTCATTGTTGTTATTGGGTCCCATACTTTCTGTCTGTGGGGACCATAGTTGTACCTGTAATTCACTGGTTCCTTTCTCATTAATCTCTCTGAACGTCTCGGGGAAGGGTGGTCCAAAGGGACCTGTCTATCCAGGTTTTCATGGTTGTCTTCGCCCTCCCATCTGTCCATATAATTGTCATTGAAAGACATGTTCTGGGAATTGCTGTTTTCTTTGTATTCCCTAGGCCTTGGATAATGTATCTGTTTACTATATTCATTAACATCTCTATCTATCTTTTTTAACTTTCTCTCTTGTGTCTTTTTACATCTTGACTCAATGTTAGCTAACATATTAATGTATTTGTTTTTTTCTGTTTCAACGGAAAATAACAAATCATTCACTATTTTTTTGTTCACAGTTTCAACCTGATGAAAAATAACCTCCATTTTGAGCTCATTATTCCGTATAATGGCTCTCATAATGTCCATACCACATCTATCAAATGCTCTTAATAAATCTTTATGAAAATCAGATCCTTGTTTGACATTATTCAGGTATTTACATACCCGTAAACCCTTTGGGACTATATTTAAACTTAGACAATG